>NW_026249823.1:0-60000 GCF_019703515.2 Myxocyprinus asiaticus
AACCAGGATATCTTGTTTATAAGAAATATACCTTGACCAGCTAAGCCACAGTACCCTGTTGGAATAGTGCTTTAGCATGTCAGAGTATAGGGTTAGGTTAGGATATAGGGATGAAAACCACCCTGCTCATGCTAGGGTTAGGTTAGGTAAGGTTAGGGTTAGGATATAGGGATGAAAACCACCCTGCTCATGCTAGGGTTAGGTTAGGTAAGGTTAGGGTTAGGTGTTAGGTTAGGTAGGGTTAGGGATATAGGGATGAAAACCACCATGCTCATGCCGGATTGCCATAACTTTTGCCAGGAAGGTGATAGAGGCACGAAAGCAAGCCCTACCCACCCATTTTCAAGGGTGCTCTTTCCAGTGGTGCCACTGCCAAGTCTCTATGAGGTCAGCAAGTACCCAAACCCGATTGGTCTTCCTGCAAAGTGCCGTTTACATTTTAGAGACTTGGCAGCCACAACACACTACAAAGGCACTGCTGGGATTTGAACCCACGACCTCCTGTTTACCAAACAGGCACTTTAACCAACTGAGCCGCACACCTTCTGCTGCAAAGTCTCCATAGGAGGTCAACAGATCAAGGAATAGGCCATGCTATTGAGAGGATGAAAGTGTTTGTTTGAGAAAAGAGTTTTGGTGGTCAGATAGACTTGTTCGTTGGCCAAGTGAGCTTAGCAAAACGACTAAGGCGGTGACTCTGTTGGGACTTGACTCTGTTGGGACCTTTGAATGGCCACATTTTGAAGTCCAAGGCGCTATCCATTGCGCCACAGAGCCCACATTATGTGCATTGTTGTGTGTGGGATAGGAAAATGTAAAATCCAAGGCCTAGGGTTAGGATATAGGGATGAAAACCACCATGCTCATGCCGGATAGCCATAACTTTTGCCAGGAAGGGTTAGGTTATAGGGATGAAAACCACCATGCTCATGCCAGATTGCCATAACATTTGCCAGGATTAGGTTAGGGGTTAGGATATAGGGATGAAAACCACCATGCTCGGGTTAGGGTTAGGTTAAGGGTTAGTTAGGGTTGGTTAGGTAAGGTTTAGGGTTAGGATATAGGGATGAAAGCCACCATGCTCATGCCGGATTGCCATAACTTTTGCCAGCAAGGTGATAGAGGTATGATAGCAAGCCCTACCCCCCCATTTTCGAGGGTGCTCTTTCCAGTGGTGCCACCGCCAAGTCTCTATGAGGTCAGCAAGTGCCTCAACCCGATTGGCCCTCTTACAAAGTGCCGTTTACAACTTAGAGACTAGGCGGCCGCAACACACTACAAAGGCACTGTTGGGATTTGAACCCACAACCTCCTGTTTACTAAACAGGCACTTTAACCAACTGAGCCACAGCACCTTCTGCTGCAAAGTCTCCATTGGAGGGTTAGGGTTAGGGTTAGGGTTAGGATATAGGGATGAAAGGGTTAGGGTTAGGTTAGGGGTTAGGTTAGGGTTAGGGTTAGGGGTTAGGGTTAGGGAATTGTAATATCCTAAGCCTAGGCCCCAAAGGGCCCAGGCCCGGTTGTGCACAGGCCTTCTCTCAACTGGTCGCTTCCAGTGGGCCCAAAGCTCCGGTGAGAGGACCAAGCAGAGAGCCCCAGCCACCCAGTCTGTGTTGACTCCAACACATAAGCTAATAATAGTTTTTTGTGGGTTGAAATAAGTAGGGCTGCATCAGGTGGGGTTCAAAAATCTAGGTTTCCATTAGAAAGGGTTAGAGGTGTTAAGGGTAAGTTTTGAGTGGGTTTAGGTGTAAAGATAGGTTTTAGGTGGGTTAAGGTTAGGGTAGGTTTTGAGTGGGTGTAGGTGTAAAGTTTTAGGTGTAAGGGTTAGTTTTAAGTGGGTTTAGGTGTAAGGGTAGGTTTTAAGTGGGTTAAGGTTAGGGTAGGTTTTGAGTGGGTGTAGGTGTAAAGTTTTAGGTGTAAGGGTTAGTTTTAAGTGGGTTTAAGTGTAAGGGTAGGTTTTAAGTGGGTTAAGGTTAGGGTAGGTTTTGAGTGGGTGTAGGTGTAAAGTTTTAGGTGTAAGGGTTAGTTTTAAGTGGGTTTAAGTGTAAGGGTAGGTTTTAAGTGGGTTAAGGTTAGGGTAGGTTTTGAGTGGGTGTAGGTGTAAAGTTTTAGGTGTAAGGGTAAGTTTTGAGTGGGTTTAGGTGTAAGGGTAGGTTTTAAATGGGTTAAGGTTAGGGTAGGTTTTGAGTGGGTGTAGGTGTAAAGTTTTAGGTGTAATGGTTAGTTTTGAGTGGGTTTAGGTGTAAGGGTAGGTTTTAAGTGGGTTTAGGTTAGGGTAGTTTCTGAGTGGGTGTAGATGTAAAGGTAGGTTTTGAGTGTGTTTAGATATCAGGGTTAAGGTTAGGATTAGGGTTAGGTGCAGTCCATCATAGTCAGGTGGGGTTCAACATGTGAGTTTAAAATGAAAAGGGTTTTAGGTGTGAGGGGTAGGTTTAGAGTGGGTTTCGGTGCAGTCAATCTTCAAAAAGAGATATGTAAAGTGTAAGTCAATTCCAAAAATAGAAAAAAGTAAATAAAAATAGAACAGATAACTGCACCGATAACTCACGTCTCATTGAGGCCTCTAGGATACATTGTGTCAAGGCGTTTCATCCAGAGCTTTTCTGCCCTCAGGCGGTCACTCAAGGACCAAAACAGACTCGCCTGTAGGCCCAAAAAGCGTAAGGAAGTCAGCCCGTGGGACATAAAGTGCTGGACCAGATATCTGCGTTTTTCGACTTTATGAGTGATACAATATACATGTTGGTATATCCGATTACATAGTTCGTTCTTTGTCTGTCCCACGTACTGTTTACGACACTTGACACAAAATATCAAATACACGCAATTGGACACTCGAGAGTGCAACAGATGTTGCAGGCGAAAGATTCGACCCGTGGACCTGCTCTTGACGAGCTTCTGGGGAGCAAAATATTTAAGGGAGCTGCTTCTACTTCTAGCAGGCGGAGTGGGTAGTTTGCTGCGTACTAGAAGATCTTTAAGATTTTGGTTTCTTTTAAAAGCTGCAATCGGTTTGTGTTTCTGCAAAAAGTTAGAATTAAATAGAAATTTTTCAAAATTAGCTTTCACCGCTAAATTAAGCTGTATACTTTGATCCGAATAATGTGCCACTAGAGGAATTATTTTATCTTTGGGTGTCGATTCCCCGGGTTTCGGTTGTCTGGGGTCACGAAAAGTTTTAAGAATCTGGCGTAGGAAAGATCTGGAGTAGCCGCGTTTGCGTAAAGCTGAGAAAAGGGTTTTTGTGGCGTTCAAAAAAGACGACGACTCAGAACAGATACGGTGAAATCTGAGAAGTTGGGATTTCACTATACCCCGAAAAGTATGCTTCGGGTGAAAACTCCGTCTATGTAAAAGCGAGTGAGTATCTGTTTCTTTGAAGTAAACCCGAAAGTCCAAACAACCGGTCTCTGAGAATTTTGGCCCCTTATATGTCGTAACATCTAAGAAATTCACTTCTCGAAAATCGAGCGTGTGCTTAATTTTGATAGATTTCTGATGGTTATTTAAATGTTGCGTGAAAGCCAAAAACTCATCTCTGGAGTGGGTCCAAACTCCCCAAATGTCATCAAGAAATCGAAAGTAAAGGAAAGGCCTGAGAGAGAAAGAAGATAACGCCGACTCCTCCCACTGCGCCATGAAAATATTTGCGTACGAGGGTGCGAAGGTTTTCCCCATCGCAGTCCCTTTTGTTTGTAGGTAGAATTTAGACTCAAATTCAAAGTCGTTTTTTGTCAAATTGATTTCTAAAAGTTTAAGTATGTAATCGTTCGGACGATTCGGATCGGGGTATTTTTCAAAACATTTCTTGACAGCCTCCACACCAACATCGGTTTCGATGTTAGTGTAGAGGCTGTCTATGTCAATGGTAAACAAAAACGCATTTTGTGGAATTTGGAGTCGGCTAATCTTCTCGAGGAAATCACACGTGTCCTTAATGTAACTGGCGTGTTTCTGCGAAAGTGGGTTAAGAAAGAACTCAATGTACTCCGCGGTGAAGTACGTCTCACTATTACAGTCGGAAACTATGGGACGCCCAGGTGGAATTTCATGAGGTTTACTCCAAGATTCCGGGCCTTTGTGGATTTTTGGGAGTAAGTAAAACCTCCTGGGTCTGGGGTTCCCATCCCCCAGGAGGTATTCCTTCTGTTTTGGGCTAATGATCTTTTGGTGACACATTTCCTCGAGTAAATTTTTAATCTCTCTCGCCGTTTGGAGATAAATGGGTCTGTCCAGGGGTCGATAATATTCTTTCGCATCGAGCTGTCGATGACCCTCCCATAAATATTGGGCCCTATCTAAAATTACGATCGCGTTACCTTTATCGGCTGGTTTTATGACAATGTTCGTGTTGTTACTTAACTCCCTAAGTGCTTTTTCTCCCCTCGTGTTAAATTGTGACACACATCCAGTCCCCAGTTGAGGTGACGATAAGCGTATAAATCTGCTCTAACTATTTGTCTTATATTCTTCGGTAAACTAGACAAAGATGGTGTCCATTCAGAGGGGCCTGTAAATGGGAGTTTCTTTTTTTGGAGTTTTTTACCCTCAAAATAAGATTCAAGCTGGAGTCGGCGGTGGTATGCTTGTAGATCACCTAAGAGTTCTGTCTTTTTCATCTTAAAACCAGTCGGTGTAGGAATAAAAGTAAGTCCTTTAGAGAGTAAAGCACGCTGATCGGAAGATAGAATGAACGTTTTAGATAGATTAACTATGAGGTTATCTACGCCTGGTGTTCGGCTAAAGTTAATGGGTAGTTTAAAAACATGGCCCAATGTAAAAGCATCGATTTTGCGGTGGAGGGCTTCCAGTGAATGCCATCCCTTTCCACCTCGAATTTCTCAGAACTCGGGAGGGAGGGGATACAATCGCAGTGTTTCTGGATGTAAACATTAATGTCCTCCAGCATTAGTTGTTCCGAGATCGGGAGGGCTCTAGAAAAATTGATCTCAGGAACAAAAATTTCTGTGTTCGGAAACCTGTCTCGAGCTGTTTTGATCAAAGTTTGGAGTTCCCTGATCGCCCTAATTTTAAGTCTTTGTTGGCGATTATTGAGTCCAAAAGATAAAATTATTCTCTCTGGAAGTTCCAGAATCTGCGCCCTTTGAATTAGGTTTGAAGCATGATGGAATTTCGCACCCGGAAAGGCGTCTACTTGTAAGTCAGTGTTTTGGAACTTCGGGAGCCTGGCGACGTTAGAATCGCCCAAGATCAAATTTTTCTTACTGATCTTCAAACGCCACTCTGAATTCTTTTTAGTTGTGTTCGCGTGACGTTTGGGTCTACCAACTGAACTCGGGGAGCTCGCAAAAAACTCGTCATCTGTGGAACCGGTCCGTCCAGGTTCAAGACCGGTTCGCTGAAACGGATGAGGTAGGGAGACACATTGGGCACCGCCAGGTTCCGAAACAATCGGGCTCCGAACTGGGTCTCCAGGTATATGGGTAGGGAGCCTTTCGTATTCATTCAAAAAACGTGATAAGGGGGATAATACCCTTGTGTTATCAACCGGGATATCAGACTCCAAAAGATGGAGACTCGAGACAGGAGATGCGTGATTAGACATCACCGTGTTTCCAGATGGACATCTGGATGAAATGGTCGAGTCCTCCCGATCCAACGGAGCGCGGGAGGAGTGTGGGGGAGAGGAGGAGGTGCTACTGAGCCCCTCTCCCCTGGGCCCCCGGAGGGGGGGAAATAGTACCCGGCCAGAGGTCGTCGGCTCCACCCTTTTACTCTCAGGGCAGTCGATTTCCTCAGGTTCTGGTCCCACCCCGCCGGGGGCCAAGGGAGGACGAGTGGAACAACGGGGGATTCTCTGTTCAAGTGGAGAAGTTTGGGGGGTCTGTGTGGGCCCCTCAGTTTTTGCCTCCTGTTGTGGTTGTCCCGCCTGTGTGGGCCGGACAGGTGCAAAAGTGATGAGAGGAGGATTCTCATCATCTACAACCACAGGCCAATCCCCTCCCGGAGGGGGATGTGCCGTAAATGTGTCGCCCCGTAAACTCGGTGAAGTTTGAATTTGAGCATCTATGGTTCTTAATTGGATACTGACAGAAGCTTGAGGCAAGGTAGAAGACGGAGGTGGTATCCCCCGTCTCGGTGGAGAAGCCACAACCTGTGCGTATGTTCGCTGTGGTGGTGGCGTAATGTCGTGTTGTGGTGACGCAATGTCGTGTTGTGTCCCATCCACCACAGGTGCTTCACTGTGCTGTTGTTCAGAAAGTTCAGCAGTGAATAGAGCTTTCGCTTGTTCAATCGTCTCCGTTGTCATTCTCTGGCCAAAGTTTCTGTCAGCCCAATTAGTAGCCACCTCAAATGCGTGCGGCCAATCAGATTGAGACGTTTGATCTTTGAGACTCTGAATGGTGTTTTCAATGAGCTCTTCATAATGTTGTTCAAGTATGAGCTGTGCAGTGAAACACCAATTCTTGGCGTTCCCATCCAACAGTGTTGTTACTCTGGAGTTCGGGAAGGCCGGTTTAATTGTAGTCATCAAAAGATCTGTGAGTTTCTGAAACGTTATGGGTTGGTTATCCCCTTTCTTTGTGGTTACTTTGTCGAGGTGGTGTACCGCACGAATGAGGTCGTACATGAGTTTGATTGTGGTCTTGAGCTGTGGAGGTGCTGGTGTGTAATTTTGATTACGTGGAGTTTCCATGGGTCGGGTTGTATTTGTTCGAAATAAATATCGGGTTTGCCTCGAGCCTCCACGATAATCAGTATTCCTGTTCGAAAAGACCTTACCAGAACCTGAATTTCCCCCCGGCTCACGAAAAGAAACCGTTGTAGGTGTTCGAGTGAAGGGACGAGTACGTAAAGGGTTAATTCTACCCAAATTGGGGAGAGAAAACGACCGATAGTTGAGAGGATGAGATATATCTCCTCCACGGTCTCTAGTGAGGTCGTTTCGAGTGTGAAAGTCTCGTTCGGTGAAATAATCGTGTTCAGGAGTGTAATAGTCATGCTCCGTGAAAGTGTCATAATTTGTAAGGGGGACATAATCATCAGTGAAGTTAGAATCTGTGTTGAAAGCGAGAGCATCACGTCTGTTTTTAGCTCGATCGCAAAAATAATCATCAGTGAAGTTAGAATCTGTGTTGAAAGCGAGAGCATCACGTCTGTTTTTAGCTCGATCGCGTTTTCTTTTGTTTTTAGCAGAACGGATCATATTGTGCTCACGTGCATCATCATTAAACACCATGTGACCAGAAGAAGAAACAGAGCGTGTGTTATAGGACAAAGCTCTATGATCTGTGTTAGAGAGAGCAGTATTTTTGCTCCTCTGATGACGAGCTGTCTGATTATTCACGTCTCTGTAACTCTTATTAATGAACTCACGTGTTTGGAATTGTGTTTCTATATATGGGTCATGCACGTGATCAAACCGATCGTCTGCATCAAAGTCGTGATTAAAATCACGTTTGTGTTGTTGTACATTTCTCATTCTACTTGGAGGAACCGATCTGGATATCAGGGAGGGGTTTTTAGTCTCAACCGCAGTCGCGGAGCGTTTCTCTGTGCGCCGCGTCTCGACGAGCGATCCATCCCGAAATCGGCAAATCAGTTCAAAAAAGAAAACAAAAAGAGTACCGTTCGATTCGTCGCGACGTTTCGGTACACTGCCGTACCTTCTTCAGGCAGAATCAAACGGTTTTGATGTTCAAAACGATGTAGATACAACAATAAAGACGAGAGCACGAGAGCTGTTGCTGTCGGTGCAAAGAGCAATGAGTTATGAGCTGCAGTATGCACTCAGCATGTGACGTCACAGCACAAGCAGTAAGTCAGCAAGAAAAAATAAACAAACTTTATTAAAAACTTGTGACTGTGGAAAATCAGAAAAAATGTGATTGTAAATGTCAAATTGTGTGTAAATAAAATATTTATTAAAGAATGAAATAATGTGTTTGGTGATCAAATTGTATGTAAATAATATAAAAAGTGAAATAATGTGTTTAATGGTTTTATTAAGAATAGAACAGTATGAAAAAGAGAATGAAAAAATCTGTTTTCAAAGCTTAGTGCTGAACACCTTAGAAATAAAGTAAAATAATAATATGAGTGTTTTTTATAAAAAAAGAAAAATTCAGTGTTTTAATTTAAAAGCATGCTAAGTTTATACATGTATCACGGTTAAAGTATAGTACTTAAACAAAAACAAGTTTTATAGATCATGGAAATTAAAGTAATATCTAAAGGAGTATGTTTTTATAACATTCCGTGTTTAACTGTCGAAGCATGCTAAATTTATGGGTTTCAAAATCTGTGTCTAGGTCAAAGTATTATAAATAGAAGGTCAAAATTATGAGTCAGAGATATGATTCGATTGCACCAATCATGGAAACAGATGAAAATATCAAACCATTCAAAGAAATATATGTAAAAATGGTCCGATATAAAGTAATAAAGCAATATATTTATAGAAAGAGAGGATAAACACCCAGAAACGATAAGGCCTCATTTCATAAAACAAATAAGTAAATAAACAAACATCTCACACCAAGTAAAGGAAATAGAATAGTTACTGTGTGTCTATTTTAACTTAAATCAAGTTATGTTTTTACAGTTGTAAACAGGGGAAATAAAATATGTAGTGATAAAATGAATGAAATGGAATAGCCAGAGCTCACCACCCAGCGATCCAGACCCCCAACAATGGGCCCCCCGAAGTCCAGAGAGAGAGGCACGGGCTAGATTAGGGAATTGTAATATCCTAAGCCTAGGCCCCAAAGGGCCCAGGCCCGGTTGTGCACAGGCCTTCTCTCAACTGGTCGCTTCCAGTGGGCCCAAAGCTCCGGTGAGAGGACCAAGCAGAGAGCCCCAGCCACCCAGTCTGTGTTGACTCCAACACATAAGCTAATAATAGTTTTTTGTGGGTTGAAATAAGTAGGGCTGCATCAGGTGGGGTTCAAAAATCTAGGTTTCCATTAGAAAGGGTTAGAGGTGTTAAGGGTAAGTTTTGAGTGGGTTTAGGTGTAAAGGTAGGTTTTAGGTGGGTTAAGGTTAGGGTAGGTTTTGAGTGGGTGTAGGTGTAAAGTTTTAGGTGTAAGGGTTAGTTTTAAGTGGGTTTAGGTGTAAGGGTAGGTTTTAAGTGGGTTAAGGTTAGGGTAGGTTTTGAGTGGGTGTAGGTGTAAAGTTTTAGGTGTAAGGGTTAGTTTTAAGTGGGTTTAAGTGTAAAGGTAGGTTTTAAGTGGGTTAAGGTTAGGGTAGGTTTTGAGTGGGTGTAGGTGTAAAGTATTAGGTGTAAAGGTTAGTTAAGTGTGTTTAGGTGTAAGGGTAGGTTTTAAGTGGGTTAAGGTTAGGGTAGGTTTTGAGTGGGTGTAGGTGTAAAGTTTTAGGTGTAAGGGTAAGTTTTGAGTGGGTTTAGGTGTAAGGGTAGGTTTTAAATGGGTTAAGGTTAGGGTAGGTTTTGAGTGGGTGTAGGTGTAAAGTTTTAGGTGTAATGGTTAGTTTTGAGTGGGTTTAGGTGTAAGGGTAGGTTTTAAGTGGGTTTAGGTTAGGGTAGTTTCTGAGTGGGTGTAGATGTAAAGGTAGGTTTTGAGTGTGTTTAGATATCAGGGTTAAGGTTAGGATTAGGGTTAGGTGCAGTCCATCATAGTCAGGTGGGGTTCAACATGTGAGTTTAAAATGAAAAGGGTTTTAGGTGTGAGGGGTAGGTTTAGAGTGGGTTTCGGTGCAGTCAATCTTCAAAAAGAGATATGTAAAGTGTAAGTCAATTCCAAAAATAGAAAAAAGTAAATAAAAATAGAACAGATAACTGCACCGATAACTCACGTCTCATTGAGGCCTCTAGGATACATTGTGTCAAGGCGTTTCATCCAGAGCTTTTCTGCCCTCAGGCGGTCACTCAAGGACCAAAACAGACTCGCCTGTAGGCCCAAAAAGCGTAAGGAAGTCAGCCCGTGGGACATAAAGTGCTGGACCAGATATCTGCGTTTTTCGACTTTATGAGTGATACAATATACATGTTGGTATATCCGATTACATAGTTCGTTCTTTGTCTGTCCCACGTACTGTTTACGACACTTGACACAAAATATCAAATACACGCAATTGGACACTCGAGAGTGCAACAGATGTTGCAGGCGAAAGATTCGACCCGTGGACCTGCTCTTGACGAGCTTCTGGGGAGCAAAATATTTAAGGGAGCTGCTTCTACTTCTAGCAGGCGGAGTGGGTAGTTTGCTGCGTACTAGAAGATCTTTAAGATTTTGGTTTCTTTTAAAAGCTGCAATCGGTTTGTGTTTCTGCAAAAAGTTAGAATTAAATAGAAATTTTTCAAAATTAGCTTTCACCGCTAAATTAAGCTGTATACTTTGATCCGAATAATGTGCCACTAGAGGAATTATTTTATCTTTGGGTGTCGATTCCCCGGGTTTCGGTTGTCTGGGGTCACGAAAAGTTTTAAGAATCTGGCGTAGGAAAGATCTGGAGTAGCCGCGTTTGCGTAAAGCTGAGAAAAGGGTTTTTGTGGCGTTCAAAAAAGACGACGACTCAGAACAGATACGGTGAAATCTGAGAAGTTGGGATTTCACTATACCCCGAAAAGTATGCTTCGGGTGAAAACTCCGTCTATGTAAAAGCGAGTGAGTATCTGTTTCTTTGAAGTAAACCCGAAAGTCCAAACAACCGGTCTCTGAGAATTTTGGCCCCTTATATGTCGTAACATCTAAGAAATTCACTTCTCGAAAATCGAGCGTGTGCTTAATTTTGATAGATTTCTGATGGTTATTTAAATGTTGCGTGAAAGCCAAAAACTCATCTCTGGAGTGGGTCCAAACTCCCCAAATGTCATCAAGAAATCGAAAGTAAAGGAAAGGCCTGAGAGAGAAAGAAGATAACGCCGACTCCTCCCACTGCGCCATGAAAATATTTGCGTACGAGGGTGCGAAGGTTTTCCCCATCGCAGTCCCTTTTGTTTGTAGGTAGAATTTAGACTCAAATTCAAAGTCGTTTTTTGTCAAATTGATTTCTAAAAGTTTAAGTATGTAATCGTTCGGACGATTCGGATCGGGGTATTTTTCAAAACATTTCTTGACAGCCTCCACACCAACATCGGTTTCGATGTTAGTGTAGAGGCTGTCTATGTCAATGGTAAACAAAAACGCATTTTGTGGAATTTGGAGTCGGCTAATCTTCTCGAGGAAATCACACGTGTCCTTAATGTAACTGGCGTGTTTCTGCGAAAGTGGGTTAAGAAAGAACTCAATGTACTCCGCGGTGAAGTACGTCTCACTATTACAGTCGGAAACTATGGGACGCCCAGGTGGAATTTCATGAGGTTTACTCCAAGATTCCGGGCCTTTGTGGATTTTTGGGAGTAAGTAAAACCTCCTGGGTCTGGGGTTCCCATCCCCCAGGAGGTATTCCTTCTGTTTTGGGCTAATGATCTTTTGGTGACACATTTCCTCGAGTAAATTTTTAATCTCTCTCGCCGTTTGGAGATAAATGGGTCTGTCCAGGGGTCGATAATATTCTTTCGCATCGAGCTGTCGATGACCCTCCCATAAATATTGGGCCCTATCTAAAATTACGATCGCGTTACCTTTATCGGCTGGTTTTATGACAATGTTCGTGTTGTTACTTAACTCCCTAAGTGCTTTTTTCTCCCCTCGTGTTAAATTGTGACACACATCCAGTCCCCAGTTGAGGTGACGATAAGCGTATAAATCTGCTCTAACTATTTGTCTTATATTCTTCGGTAAACTAGACAAAGATGGTGTCCATTCAGAGGGGCCTGTAAATGGGAGTTTCTTTTTTTGGAGTTTTTTACCCTCAAAATAAGATTCAAGCTGGAGTCGGCGGTGGTATGCTTGTAGATCACCTAAGAGTTCTGTCTTTTTCGTCTTAAAACCAGTCGGTGTAGGAATAAAAGTAAGTCCTTTAGAGAGTAAAGCACGCTGATCGGAAGATAGAATGAACGTTTTAGATAGATTAACTATGAGGTTATCTACGCCTGGTGTTCGGCTAAAGTTAATGGGTAGTTTAAAAACATGGCCCAATGTAAAAGCATCGATTTTGCGGTGGAGGGCTTCCAGTGAATGCCATCCCTTTCCACCTCGAATTTCTCAGAACTCGGGAGGGAGGGGATACAATCGCAGTGTTTCTGGATGTAAACATTAATGTCCTCCAGCATTAGTTGTTCCGAGATCGGGAGGGCTCTAGAAAAATTGATCTCAGGAACAAAAATTTCTGCGTTCGGAAACCTGTCTCGAGCTGTTTTGATCAAAGTTTGGAGTTCCCTGATCGCCCTAATTTTAAGTCTTTGTTGGCGATTATTGAGTCCAAAAGATAAAATTATTCTCTCTGGAAGTTCCAGAATCTGCGCCCTTTGAATTAGGTTTGAAGCATGATGGAATTTCGCACCCGGAAAGGCGTCTACTTGTAAGTCAGTGTTTTGGAACTTCGGGAGCCTGGCGACGTTAGAATCGCCCAAGATCAAATTTTTCTTACTGATCTTCAAACGCCACTCTGAATTCTTTTTAGTTGTGTTCGCGTGACGTTTGGGTCTACCAACTGAACTCGGGGAGCTCGCAAAAAACTCGTCATCTGTGGAACCGGTCCGTCCAGGTTCAAGACCGGTTCGCTGAAACGGATGAGGTAGGGAGACACATTGGGCACCGCCAGGTTCCGAAACAATCGGGCTCCGAACTGGGTCTCCAGGTATATGGGTAGGGAGCCTTTCGTATTCATTCAAAAAACGTGATAAGGGGGATAATACCCTTGTGTTATCAACCGGGATATCAGACTCCAAAAGATGGAGACTCGAGACAGGAGATGCGTGATTAGACATCACCGTGTTTCCAGATGGACATCTGGATGAAATGGTCGAGTCCTCCCGATCCAACGGAGCGCGGGAGGAGTGTGGGGGAGAGGAGGAGGTGCTACTGAGCCCCTCTCCCCTGGGCCCCCGGAGGGGGGAAATAGTACCCGGCCAGAGGTCGTCGGCTCCACCCCTTTACTCTCAGGGCGGTCGATTTCCTCAGGTTCTGGTCCCACCCCGCCGGGGGCCAAGGGAGGACGAGTGGAACAACGGGGGATTCTCTGTTCAAGTGGAGAAGTTTGGGGGGTCTGTGTGGGCCCCTCAGTTTTTGCCTCCTGTTGTGGTTGTCCCGCCTGTGTGGGCCGGACAGGTGCAAAAGTGATGAGAGGAGGATTCTCATCATCTACAACCACAGGCCAATCCCCTCCCGGAGGGGGATGTGCCGTAAATGTGTCGCCCCGTAAACTCGGTGAAGTTTGAATTTGAGCATCTATGGTTCTTAATTGGATACTGACAGAAGCTTGAGGCAAGGTAGAAGACGGAGGTGGTATCCCCCGTCTCGGTGGAGAAGCCACAACCTGTGCGTACGTTCGCTGTGGTGGTGGCGTAATGTCGTGTTGTGGTGACGCAATGTCGTGTTGTGTCCCATCCACCACAGGTGCTTCACTGTGCTGTTGTTCAGAAAGTTCAGCAGTGAATAGAGCTTTCGCTTGTTCAATCGTCTCCGTTGTCATTCTCTGGCCAAAGTTTCTGTCAGCCCAATTAGTAGCCACCTCAAATGCGTGCGGCCAATCAGATTGAGACGTTTGATCTTTGAGACTCTGAATGGTGTTTTCAATGAGCTCTTCATAATGTTGTTCAAGTATGAGCTGTGCAGTGAAACACCAATTCTTGGCGTTCCCATCCAACAGTGTTGTTACTCTGGAGTTCGGGAAGGCCGGTTTAATTGTAGTCATCAAAAGATCTGTGAGTTTCTGAAACGTTATGGGTTGGTTATCCCCTTTCTTTGTGGTTACTTTGTCGAGGTGGTGTACCGCACGAATGAGGTCGTACATGAGTTTGATTGTGGTCTTGAGCTGTGGAGGTGCTGGTGTGTAATTTTGATTACGTGGAGTTTCCATGGGTCGGGTTGTATTTGTTCGAAATAAATATCGGGTTTGCCTCGAGCCTCCACGATAATCAGTATTCCTGTTCGAAAAGACCTTACCAGAACCTGAATTTCCCCCCGGCTCACGAAAAGAAACCGTTGTAGGTGTTCGAGTGAAGGGACGAGTACGTAAAGGGTTAATTCTACCCAAATTGGGGAGAGAAAACGACCGATAGTTGAGAGGATGAGATATATCTCCTCCACGGTCTCTAGTGAGGTCGTTTCGAGTGTGAAAGTCTCGTTCGGTGAAATAATCGTGTTCAGGAGTGTAATAGTCATGCTCCGTGAAAGTGTCATAATTTGTAAGGGGGACATAATCATCAGTGAAGTTAGAATCTGTGTTGAAAGCGAGAGCATCACGTCTGTTTTTAGCTCGATCGCAAAAATAATCATCAGTGAAGTTAGAATCTGTGTTGAAAGCGAGAGCATCACGTCTGTTTTTAGCTCGATCGCGTTTTCTTTTGTTTTTAGCAGAACGGATCATATTGTGCTCACGTGCATCATCATTAAACACCATGTGACCAGAAGAAGAAACAGAGCGTGTGTTATAGGACAAAGCTCTATGATCTGTGTTAGAGAGAGCAGTATTTTTGCTCCTCTGATGACGAGCTGTCTGATTATTCACGTCTCTGTAACTCTTATTAATGAACTCACGTGTTTGGAATTGTGTTTCTATATATGGGTCATGCACATGATCAAACCGATCGTCTGCATCAAAGTCGTGATTAAAATCACGTTTGTGTTGTTGTACATTTCTCATTCTACTTGGAGGAACCGATCTGGATATCAGGGAGGGGTTTTTTAGTCTCAACCGCAGTCGCGGAGCGTTTCTCTGTGCGCCGCGTCTCGACGAGCGATCCATCCCGAAATCGGCAAATCAGTTCAAAAAAGAAAACAAAAAGAGTACCGTTCGATTCGTCGCGACGTTTCGGTACACTGCCGTACCTTCTTCAGGCAGAATCAAACGGTTTTGATGTTCAAAACGATGTAGATACAACAATAAAGACGAGAGCACGAGAGCTGTTGCTGTCGGTGCAAAGAGCAATGAGTTATGAGCTGCAGTATGCACTCAGCATGTGACGTCACAGCACAAGCAGTAAGTCAGCAAGAAAAAATAAACAAACTTTATTAAAAACTTGTGACTGTGGAAAATCAGAAAAAAATGTGATTGTAAATGTCAAATTGTGTGTAAATAAAGTATTTATTAAAGAATGAAATAATGTGTTTGGTGATCAAATTGTATGTAAATAATATAAAAAGTGAAATAATGTGTTTAATGGTTTTATTAAGAATAGAACAGTATGAAAAAGAGAATGAAAAAATCTGTTTTCAAAGCTTAGTGCTGAACACCTTAGAAATAAAGTAAAATAATAATATGAGTGTTTTTTATAAAAAAAGAAAAATTCAGTGTTTTAATTTAAAAGCATGCTAAGTTTATACATGTATCACGGTTAAAGTATAGTACTTAAACAAAAACAAGTTTTATAGATCATGGAAATTAAAGTAATATCTAAAGGAGTATGTTTTTATAACATTCCGTGTTTAACTGTCGAAGCATGCTAAATTTATGGGTTTCAAAATCTGTGTCTAGGTCAAAGTATTATAAATAGAAGGTCAAAATTATGAGTCAGAGATATGATTCGATTGCACCAATCATGGAAACAGATGAAAATATCTAACCATTCAAAGAAATATATGTGAAAATGGTCCGATATAAAGTAATAAAGCAATATATTTATAGAAAGAGAGGATAAACACCCAGAAACGATAAGGCCTCATTTCATAAAACAAATAAGTAAATAAACAAACATCTCACACCAAGTAAAGGAAATAGAATAGTTACTGTGTGTCTATTTTAACTTAAATCAAGTTATGTTTTTACAGTTGTAAACAGGGGAAATAAAATATGTAGTGATAAAATGAATGAAATGGAATAGCCAGAGCTCACCACCCAGCGATCCAGACCCCCAACAATGGGCCCCCCGAAGTCCAGAGAGAGAGGCACGGGCTAGATTAGGGAATTGTAATATCCTAAGCCTAGGCCCCAAAGGGCCCAGGCCCGGTTGTGCACAGGCCTTCTCTCAACTGGTCGCTTCCAGTGGGCCCAAAGCTCCGGTGAGAGGACCAAGCAGAGAGCCCCAGCCACCCAGTCTGTGTTGACTCCAACACATAAGCTAATAATAGTTTTTTGTGGGTTGAAATAAGTAGGGCTGCATCAGGTGGGGTTCAAAAATCTAGGTTTCCATTAGAAAGGGTTAGAGGTGTTAAGGGTAAGTTTTGAGTGGGTTTAGGTGTAAAGGTAGGTTTTAGGTGGGTTAAGGTTAGGGTAGGTTTTGAGTGGGTGTAGGTGTAAAGTTTTAGGTGTAAGGGTTAGTTTTAAGTGGGTTTAGGTGTAAGGGTAGGTTTTAAGTGGGTTAAGGTTAGGGTAGGTTTTGAGTGGGTGTAGGTGTAAAGTTTTAGGTGTAAGGGTTAGTTTTAAGTGGGTTTAGGTGTAAGGGTAGGTTTTAAGTGGGTTAAGGTTAGGGTAGGTTTTGAGTGGGTGTAGGTGTAAAGTATTAGGTGTAAAGGTTAGTTTTAAGTGTGTTTAGGTGTAAGGGTAGGTTTTAAGTGGGTTAAGGTTAGGGTAGGTTTTGAGTGGGTATAGGTGTAAAGTTTTAGGTGTAAGGGTAAGTTTTGAGTGGGTTTAGGTGTAAGGGTAGGTTTTAAATGGGTTAAGGTTAGGGTAGGTTTTGAGTGGGTGTAGGTGTAAAGTTTTAGGTGTAATGGTTAGTTTTGAGTGGGTTTAGGTGTAAGGGTAGGTTTTAAGTGGGTTTAGGTTAGGGTAGTTTCTGAGTGGGTGTAGATGTAAAGGTAGGTTTTGAGTGTGTTTAGATATCAGGGTTAAGGTTAGGATTAGGGTTAGGTGCAGTCCATCATAGTCAGGTGGGGTTCAACATGTGAGTTTAAAATGAAAAGGGTTTTAGGTGTGAGGGGTAGGTTTAGAGTGGGTTTCGGTGCAGTCAATCTTCAAGAAGAGATATGTAAAGTGTAAGTCAATTCCAAAAATAGAAAAAAGTAAATAAAAATAGAACAGATAACTGCACCGATAACTCACGTCTCATTGAGGCCTCTAGGATACATTGTGTCAAGGCGTTTCATCCAGAGCTTTTCCGCCCTCAGGCGGTCACTCAAGGACCAAAACAGACTCGCCTGTAGGCCCAAAAAGCGTAAGGAAGTCAGCCCGTGGGACATAAAGTGCTGGACCAGATATCTGCGTTTTTCGACTTTATGAGTGATACAATATACATGTTGGTATATCCGATTACATAGTTCGTTCTTTGTCTGTCCCACGTACTGTTTACGACACTTGACACAAAATATCAAATACACGCAATTGGACACTCGAGAGTGCAACAGATGTTGCAGGCGAAAGATTCGACCCGTGGACCTGCTCTTGACGAGCTTCTGGGGAGCAAAATATTTAAGGGAGCTGCTTCTACTTCTAGCAGGCGGAGTGGGTAGTTTGCTGCGTACTAGAAGATCTTTAAGATTTTGGTTTCTTTTAAAAGCTGCAATCGGTTTGTGTTTCTGCAAAAAGTTAGAATTAAATAGAAATTTTTCAAAATTAGCTTTCACCGCTAAATTAAGCTGTATACTTTGATCCGAATAATGTGCCACTAGAGGAATTATTTTATCTTTGGGTGTCGATTCCCGGGTTTCGGTTGTCTGGGGTCACGAAAAGTTTTAAGAATCTGGCGTAGGAAAGATCTGGAGTAGCCGCGTTTGCGTAAAGCTGAGAAAAGGGTTTTTGTGGCGTTCAAAAAAGACGACGACTCAGAACAGATACGGTGAAATCTGAGAAGTTGGGATTTCACTATACCCCGAAAAGTATGCTTCGGGTGAAAACTCCGTCTATGTAAAAGCGAGTGAGTATCTGTTTCTTTGAAGTAAACCCGAAAGTCCAAACAACCGGTCTCTGAGAATTTTGGCCCCTTATATGTCGTAACATCTAAGAAATTCACTTCTCGAAAATCGAGCGTGTGCTTAATTTTGATAGATTTCTGATGGTTATTTAAATGTTGCGTGAAAGCCAAAAACTCATCTCTGGAGTGGGTCCAAACTCCCCAAATGTCATCAAGAAATCGAAAGTAAAGGAAAGGCCTGAGAGAGTAAGAAGATAACGCCGACTCCTCCCACTGCGCCATGAAAATATTTGCGTACGAGGGTGCGAAGGTTTTCCCCATCGCAGTCCCTTTTGTTTGTAGGTAGAATTTAGACTCAAATTCAAAGTCGTTTTTTGTCAAATTGATTTCTAAAAGTTTAAGTATGTAATCGTTCGGACGATTCGGATCGGGGTATTTTTCAAAACATTTCTTGACAGCCTCCACACCAACATCGGTTTCGATGTTAGTGTAGAGGCTGTCTATGTCAATGGTAAACAAAAACGCATTTTGTGGAATTTGGAGTCGGCTAATCTTCTCGAGGAAATCACACGTGTCCTTAATGTAACTGGCGTGTTTCTGCGAAAGTGGGTTAAGAAAGAACTCAATGTACTCCGCGGTGAAGTACGTCTCACTATTACAGTCGGAAACTATGGGACGCCCAGGTGGAATTTCATGAGGTTTACTCCAAGATTCCGGGCCTTTGTGGATTTTTGGGAGTAAGTAAAACCTCCTGGGTCTGGGGTTCCCATCCCCCAGGAGGTATTCCTTCTGTTTTGGGCTAATGATCTTTTGGTGACACATTTCCTCGAGTAAATTTTTAATCTCTCTCGCCGTTTGGAGATAAATGGGTCTGTCCAGGGGTCGATAATATTCTTTCGCATCGAGCTGTCGATGACCCTCCCATAAATATTGGGCCCTATCTAAAATTACGATCGCGTTACCTTTATCGGCTGGTTTTATGACAATGTTCGTGTTGTTACTTAACTCCCTAAGTGCTTTTTTCTCCCCTCGTGTTAAATTGTGACACACATCCAGTCCCCAGTTGAGGTGACGATAAGCGTATAAATCTGCTCTAACTATTTGTCTTATATTCTTCGGTAAACTAGACAAAGATGGTGTCCATTCAGAGGGGCCTGTAAATGGGAGTTTCTTTTTTGGAGTTTTTTACCCTCAAAATAAGATTCAAGCTGGAGTCGGCGGTGGTATGCTTGTAGATCACCTAAGAGTTCTGTCTTTTTCGTCTTAAAACCAGTCGGTGTAGGAATAAAAGTAAGTCCTTTAGAGAGTAAAGCACGCTGATCGGAAGATAGAATGAACGTTTTAGATAGATTAACTATGAGGTTATCTACGCCTGGTGTTCGGCTAAAGTTAATGGGTAGTTTAAAAACATGGCCCAATGTAAAAGCATCGATTTTGCGGTGGAGGGCTTCCAGTGAATGCCATCCCTTTCCACCTCGAATTTCTCAGAACTCGGGAGGGAGGGGATACAATCGCAGTGTTTCTGGATGTAAACATTAATGTCCTCCAGCATTAGTTGTTCCGAGATCGGGAGGGCTCTAGAAAAATTGATCTCAGGAACAAAAATTTCTGCGTTCGGAAACCTGTCTCGAGCTGTTTTGATCAAAGTTTGGAGTTCCCTGATCGCCCTAATTTTAAGTCTTTGTTGGCGATTATTGAGTCCAAAAGATAAAATTATTCTCTCTGGAAGTTCCAGAATCTGCGCCCTTTGAATTAGGTTTGAAGCATGATGGAATTTCGCACCCGGAAAGGCGTCTACTTGTAAGTCAGTGTTTTGGAACTTCGGGAGCCTGGCGACGTTAGAATCGCCCAAGATCAAATTTTTCTTACTGATCTTCAAACGCCACTCTGAATTCTTTTTAGTTGTGTTCGCGTGACGTTTGGGTCTACCAACTGAACTCGGGGAGCTCGCAAAAAACTCGTCATCTGTGGAACCGGTCCGTCCAGGTTCAAGACCGGTTCGCTGAAACGGATGAGGTAGGGAGACACATTGGGCACCGCCAGGTTCCGAAACAATCGGGCTCCGAACTGGGTCTCCAGGTATATGGGTAGGGAGCCTTTCGTATTCATTCAAAAAACGTGATAAGGGGGATAATACCCTTGTGTTATCAACCGGGATATCAGACTCCAAAAGATGGAGACTCGAGACAGGAGATGCGTGATTAGACATCACCGTGTTTCCAGATGGACATCTGGATGAAATGGTCGAGTCCTCCCGATCCAACGGAGCGCGGGAGGAGTGTGGGGGAGAGGAGGAGGTGCTACTGAGCCCCTCTCCCCTGGGCCCCCGGAGGGGGGAAATAGTACCCGGCCAGAGGTCGTCGGCTCCACCCCTTTACTCTCAGGGCGGTCGATTTCCTCAGGTTCTGGTCCCACCCCGCCGGGGGCCAAGGGAGGACGAGTGGAACAACGGGGGATTCTCTGTTCAAGTGGAGAAGTTTGGGGGGTCTGTGTGGGCCCCTCAGTTTTTGCCTCCTGTTGTGGTTGTCCCGCCTGTGTGGGCCGGACAGGTGCAAAAGTGATGAGAGGAGGATTCTCATCATCTACAACCACAGGCCAATCCCCTCCCGGAGGGGGATGTGCCGTAAATGTGTCGCCCCGTAAACTCGGTGAAGTTTGAATTTGAGCATCTATGGTTCTTAATTGGATACTGACAGAAGCTTGAGGCAAGGTAGAAGACGGAGGTGGTATCCCCCGTCTCGGTGGAGAAGCCACAACCTGTGCGTACGTTCGCTGTGGTGGTGGCGTAATGTCGTGTTGTGGTGACGCAATGTCGTGTTGTGTCCCATCCACCACAGGTGCTTCACTGTGCTGTTGTTCAGAAAGTTCAGCAGTGAATAGAGCTTTCGCTTGTTCAATCGTCTCCGTTGTCATTCTCTGGCCAAAGTTTCTGTCAGCCCAATTAGTAGCCACCTCAAATGCGTGCGGCCAATCAGATTGAGACGTTTGATCTTTGAGACTCTGAATGGTGTTTTCAATGAGCTCTTCATAATGTTGTTCAAGTATGAGCTGTGCAGTGAAACACCAATTCTTGGCGTTCCCATCCAACAGTGTTGTTACTCTGGAGTTCGGGAAGGCCGGTTTAATTGTAGTCATCAAAAGATCTGTGAGTTTCTGAAACGTTATGGGTTGGTTATCCCCTTTCTTTGTGGTTACTTTGTCGAGGTGGTGTACCGCACGAATGAGGTCGTACATGAGTTTGATTGTGGTCTTGAGCTGTGGAGGTGCTGGTGTGTAATTTTGATTACGTGGAGTTTCCATGGGTCGGGTTGTATTTGTTCGAAATAAATATCGGGTTTGCCTCGAGCCTCCACGATAATCAGTATTCCTGTTCGAAAAGACCTTACCAGAACCTGAATTTCCCCCCGGCTCACGAAAAGAAACCGTTGTAGGTGTTCGAGTGAAGGGACGAGTACGTAAAGGGTTAATTCTACCCAAATTGGGGAGAGAAAACGACCGATAGTTGAGAGGATGAGATATATCTCCTCCACGGTCTCTAGTGAGGTCGTTTCGAGTGTGAAAGTCTCGTTCGGTGAAATAATCGTGTTCAGGAGTGTAATAGTCATGCTCCGTGAAAGTGTCATAATTTGTAAGGGGGACATAATCATCAGTGAAGTTAGAATCTGTGTTGAAAGCGAGAGCATCACGTCTGTTTTTAGCTCGATCGCAAAAATAATCATCAGTGAAGTTAGAATCTGTGTTGAAAGCGAGAGCATCACGTCTGTTTTTAGCTCGATCGCGTTTTCTTTTGTTTTTAGCAGAACGGATCATATTGTGCTCACGTGCATCATCATTAAACACCATGTGACCAGAAGAAGAAACAGAGCGTGTGTTATAGGACAAAGCTCTATGATCTGTGTTAGAGAGAGCAGTATTTTTGCTCCTCTGATGACGAGCTGTCTGATTATTCACGTCTCTGTAACTCTTATTAATGAACTCACGTGTTTGGAATTGTGTTTCTATATATGGGTCATGCACATGATCAAACCGATCGTCTGCATCAAAGTCGTGATTAAAATCACGTTTGTGTTGTTGTACATTTCTCATTCTACTTGGAGGAACCGATCTGGATATCAGGGAGGGGTTTTTTAGTCTCAACCGCAGTCGCGGAGCGTTTCTCTGTGCGCCGCGTCTCGACGAGCGATCCATCCCGAAATCGGCAAATCAGTTCAAAAAAGAAAACAAAAAGAGTACCGTTCGATTCGTCGCGACGTTTCGGTACACTGCCGTACCTTCTTCAGGCAGAATCAAACGGTTTTGATGTTCAAAACGATGTAGATACAACAATAAAGACGAGAGCACGAGAGCTGTTGCTGTCGGTGCAAAGAGCAATGAGTTATGAGCTGCAGTATGCACTCAGCATGTGACGTCACAGCACAAGCAGTAAGTCAGCAAGAAAAAATAAACAAACTTTATTAAAAACTTGTGACTGTGGAAAATCAGAAAGAAAATGTGATTGTAAATGTCAAATTGTGTGTAAATAAAGTATTTATTAAAGAATGAAATAATGTGTTTGGTGATCAAATTGTATGTAAATAATATAAAAAGTGAAATAATGTGTTTAATGGTTTTATTAAGAATAGAACAGTATGAAAAAGAGAATGAAAAAATCTGTTTTCAAAGCTTAGTGCTGAACACCTTAGAAATAAAGTAAAATAATAATATGAGTGTTTTTTATAAAAAAAGAAAAATTCAGTGTTTTAATTTAAAAGCATGCTAAGTTTATACATGTATCACGGTTAAAGTATAGTACTTAAACAAAAACAAGTTTTATAGATCATGGAAATTAAAGTAATATCTAAAGGAGTATGTTTTTATAACATTCCGTGTTTAACTGTCGAAGCATGCTAAATTTATGGGTTTCAAAATCTGTGTCTAGGTCAAAGTATTATAAATAGAAGGTCAAAATTATGAGTCAGAGATATGATTCGATTGCACCAATCATGGAAACAGATGAAAATATCTAACCATTCAAAGAAATATATGTGAAAATGGTCCGATATAAAGTAATAAAGCAATATATTTATAGAAAGAGAGGATAAACACCCAGAAACGATAAGGCCTCATTTCATAAAACAAATAAGTAAATAAACAAACATCTCACACCAAGTAAAGGAAATAGAATAGTTACTGTGTGTCTATTTTAACTTAAATCAAGTTATGTTTTTATAGTAGTAAACAGGGGAAATAAAATATGTAGTGATAAAATGAATGAAATGGAATAGCCAGAGCTCACCACCCAGCGATCCAGACCCCCAACAATGGGCCCCCCGAAGTCCAGAGAGAGAGGCACGGGCTAGATTAGGGAATTGTAATATCCTAAGCCTAGGCCCCAAAGGGCCCAGGCCCGGTTGTGCACAGGCCTTCTCTCAACTGGTCGCTTCCAGTGGGCCCAAAGCTCCGGTGAGAGGACCAAGCAGAGAGCCCCAGCCACCCAGTCTGTGTTGACTCCAACACATAAGCTAATAATAGTTTTTTGTGGGTTGAAATAAGTAGGGCTGCATCAGGTGGGGTTCAAAAATCTAGGTTTCCATTAGAAAGGGTTAGAGGTGTTAAGGGTAAGTTTTGAGTGGGTTTAGGTGTAAAGGTAGGTTTTAGGTGGGTTAAGGTTAGGGTAGGTTTTGAGTGGGTGTAGGTGTAAAGTTTTAGGTGTAAGGGTTAGTTTTAAGTGGGTTTAGGTGTAAGGGTAGGTTTTAAGTGGGTTAAGGTTAGGGTAGGTTTTGAGTGGGTGTAGGTGTAAAGTTTTAGGTGTAAGGGTTAGTTTTAAGTGGGTTTAGGTGTAAGGGTAGGTTTTAAGTGGGTTAAGGTTAGGGTAGGTTTTGAGTGGGTGTAGGTGTAAAGTTTTAGGTGTAAGGGTTAGTTTTAAGTGGGTTTAAGTGTAAGGGTAGGTTTTAAGTGGGTTAAGGTTAGGGTAGGTTTTGAGTGGGTGTAGGTGTAAAGTTTTAGGTGTAAGGGTAAGTTTTGAGTGGGTTTAGGTGTAAGGGTAGGTTTTAAATGGGTTAAGGTTAGGGTAGGTTTTGAGTGGGTGTAGGTGTAAAGTTTTAGGTGTAATGGTTAGTTTTGAGTGGGTTTAGGTGTAAGGGTAGGTTTTAAGTGGGTTTAGGTTAGGGTAGTTTCTGAGTGGGTGTAGATGTAAAGGTAGGTTTTGAGTGTGTTTAGATATCAGGGTTAAGGTTAGGATTAGGGTTAGGTGCAGTCCATCATAGTCAGGTGGGGTTCAACATGTGAGTTTAAAATGAAAAGGGTTTTAGGTGTGAGGGGTAGGTTTAGAGTGGGTTTCGGTGCAGTCAATCTTCAAGAAGAGATATGTAAAGTGTAAGTCAATTCCAAAAATAGAAAAAAGTAAATAAAAATAGAACAGATAACTGCACCGATAACTCACGTCTCATTGAGGCCTCTAGGATACATTGTGTCAAGGCGTTTCATCCAGAGCTTTTCCGCCCTCAGGCGGTCACTCAAGGACCAAAACAGACTCGCCTGTAGGCCCAAAAAGCGTAAGGAAGTCAGCCCGTGGGACATAAAGTGCTGGACCAGATATCTGCGTTTTTCGACTTTATGAGTGATACAATATACATGTTGGTATATCCGATTACATAGTTCGTTCTTTGTCTGTCCCACGTACTGTTTACGACACTTGACACAAAATATCAAATACACGCAATTGGACACTCGAGAGTGCAACAGATGTTGCAGGCGAAAGATTCGACCCGTGGACCTGCTCTTGACGAGCTTCTGGGGAGCAAAATATTTAAGGGAGCTGCTTCTACTTCTAGCAGGCGGAGTGGGTAGTTTGCTGCGTACTAGAAGATCTTTAAGATTTTGGTTTCTTTTAAAAGCTGCAATCGGTTTGTGTTTCTGCAAAAAGTTAGAATTAAATAGAAATTTTTCAAAATTAGCTTTCACCGCTAAATTAAGCTGTATACTTTGATCCGAATAATGTGCCACTAGAGGAATTATTTTATCTTTGGGTGTCGATTCCCCGGGTTTCGGTTGTCTGGGGTCACGAAAAGTTTTAAGAATCTGGCGTAGGAAAGATCTGGAGTAGCCGCGTTTGCGTAAAGCTGAGAAAAGGGTTTTTGTGGCGTTCAAAAAAGACGACGACTCAGAACAGATACGGTGAAATCTGAGAAGTTGGGATTTCACTATACCCCGAAAAGTATGCTTCGGGTGAAAACTCCGTCTATGTAAAAGCGAGTGAGTATCTGTTTCTTTGAAGTAAACCCGAAAGTCCAAACAACCGGTCTCTGAGAATTTTGGCCCCTTATATGTCGTAACATCTAAGAAATTCACTTCTCGAAAATCGAGCGTGTGCTTAATTTTGATAGATTTCTGATGGTTATTTAAATGTTGCGTGAAAGCCAAAAACTCATCTCTGGAGTGGGTCCAAACTCCCCAAATGTCATCAAGAAATCGAAAGTAAAGGAAAGGCCTGAGAGAGTAAGAAGATAACGCCGACTCCTCCCACTGCGCCATGAAAATATTTGCGTACGAGGGTGCGAAGGTTTTCCCCATCGCAGTCCCTTTTGTTTGTAGGTAGAATTTAGACTCAAATTCAAAGTCGTTTTTTGTCAAATTGATTTCTAAAAGTTTAAGTATGTAATCGTTCGGACGATTCGGATCGGGGTATTTTTCAAAACATTTCTTGACAGCCTCCACACCAACATCGGTTTCGATGTTAGTGTAGAGGCTGTCTATGTCAATGGTAAACAAAAACGCATTTTGTGGAATTTGGAGTCGGCTAATCTTCTCGAGGAAATCACACGTGTCCTTAATGTAACTGGCGTGTTTCTGCGAAAGTGGGTTAAGAAAGAACTCAATGTACTCCGCGGTGAAGTACGTCTCACTATTACAGTCGGAAACTATGGGACGCCCAGGTGGAATTTCATGAGGTTTACTCCAAGATTCCGGGCCTTTGTGGATTTTTGGGAGTAAGTAAAACCTCCTGGGTCTGGGGTTCCCATCCCCCAGGAGGTATTCCTTCTGTTTTGGGCTAATGATCTTTTGGTGACACATTTCCTCGAGTAAATTTTTAATCTCTCTCGCCGTTTGGAGATAAATGGGTCTGTCCAGGGGTCGATAATATTCTTTCGCATCGAGCTGTCGATGACCCTCCCATAAATATTGGGCCCTATCTAAAATTACGATCGCGTTACCTTTATCGGCTGGTTTTATGACAATGTTCGTGTTGTTACTTAACTCCCTAAGTGCTTTTTTCTCCCCTCGTGTTAAATTGTGACACACATCCAGTCCCCAGTTGAGGTGACGATAAGCGTATAAATCTGCTCTAACTATTTGTCTTATATTCTTCGGTAAACTAGACAAAGATGGTGTCCATTCAGAGGGGCCTGTAAATGGGAGTTTCTTTTTTTGGAGTTTTTTACCCTCAAAATAAGATTCAAGCTGGAGTCGGCGGTGGTATGCTTGTAGATCACCTAAGAGTTCTGTCTTTTTCGTCTTAAAACCAGTCGGTGTAGGAATAAAAGTAAGTCCTTTAGAGAGTAAAGCACGCTGATCGGAAGATAGAATGAACGTTTTAGATAGATTAACTATGAGGTTATCTACGCCTGGTGTTCGGCTAAAGTTAATGGGTAGTTTAAAAACATGGCCCAATGTAAAAGCATCGATTTTGCGGTGGAGGGCTTCCAGTGAATGCCATCCCTTTCCACCTCGAATTTCTCAGAACTCGGGAGGGAGGGGATACAATCGCAGTGTTTCTGGATGTAAACATTAATGTCCTCCAGCATTAGTTGTTCCGAGATCGGGAGGGCTCTAGAAAAATTGATCTCAGGAACAAAAATTTCTGCGTTCGGAAACCTGTCTCGAGCTGTTTTGATCAAAGTTTGGAGTTCCCTGATCGCCCTAATTTTAAGTCTTTGTTGGCGATTATTGAGTCCAAAAGATAAAATTATTCTCTCTGGAAGTTCCAGAATCTGCGCCCTTTGAATTAGGTTTGAAGCATGATGGAATTTCGCACCCGGAAAGGCGTCTACTTGTAAGTCAGTGTTTTGGAACTTCGGGAGCCTGGCGACGTTAGAATCGCCCAAGATCAAATTTTTCTTACTGATCTTCAAACGCCACTCTGAATTCTTTTTAGTTGTGTTCGCGTGACGTTTGGGTCTACCAACTGAACTCGGGGAGCTCGCAAAAAACTCGTCATCTGTGGAACCGGTCCGTCCAGGTTCAAGACCGGTTCGCTGAAACGGATGAGGTAGGGAGACACATTGGGCACCGCCAGGTTCCGAAACAATCGGGCTCCGAACTGGGTCTCCAGGTATATGGGTAGGGAGCCTTTCGTATTCATTCAAAAAACGTGATAAGGGGGATAATACCCTTGTGTTATCAACCGGGATATCAGACTCCAAAAGATGGAGACTCGAGACAGGAGATGCGTGATTAGACATCACCGTGTTTCCAGATGGACATCTGGATGAAATGGTCGAGTCCTCCCGATCCAACGGAGCGCGGGAGGAGTGTGGGGGAGAGGAGGAGGTGCTACTGAGCCCCTCTCCCCTGGGCCCCCGGAGGGGGGAAATAGTACCCGGCCAGAGGTCGTCGGCTCCACCCCTTTACTCTCAGGGCGGTCGATTTCCTCAGGTTCTGGTCCCACCCCGCCGGGGGCCAAGGGAGGACGAGTGGAACAACGGGGGATTCTCTGTTCAAGTGGAGAAGTTTGGGGGGTCTGTGTGGGCCCCTCAGTTTTTGCCTCCTGTTGTGGTTGTCCCGCCTGTGTGGGCCGGACAGGTGCAAAAGTGATGAGAGGAGGATTCTCATCATCTACAACCACAGGCCAATCCCCTCCCGGAGGGGGATGTGCCGTAAATGTGTCGCCCCGTAAACTCGGTGAAGTTTGAATTTGAGCATCTATGGTTCTTAATTGGATACTGACAGAAGCTTGAGGCAAGGTAGAAGACGGAGGTGGTATCCCCCGTCTCGGTGGAGAAGCCACAACCTGTGCGTACGTTCGCTGTGGTGGTGGCGTAATGTCGTGTTGTGGTGACGCAATGTCGTGTTGTGTCCCATCCACCACAGGTGCTTCACTGTGCTGTTGTTCAGAAAGTTCAGCAGTGAATAGAGCTTTCGCTTGTTCAATCGTCTCCGTTGTCATTCTCTGGCCAAAGTTTCTGTCAGCCCAATTAGTAGCCACCTCAAATGCGTGCGGCCAATCAGATTGAGACGTTTGATCTTTGAGACTCTGAATGGTGTTTTCAATGAGCTCTTCATAATGTTGTTCAAGTATGAGCTGTGCAGTGAAACACCAATTCTTGGCGTTCCCATCCAACAGTGTTGTTACTCTGGAGTTCGGGAAGGCCGGTTTAATTGTAGTCATCAAAAGATCTGTGAGTTTCTGAAACGTTATGGGTTGGTTATCCCCTTTCTTTGTGGTTACTTTGTCGAGGTGGTGTACCGCACGAATGAGGTCGTACATGAGTTTGATTGTGGTCTTGAGCTGTGGAGGTGCTGGTGTGTAATTTTGATTACGTGGAGTTTCCATGGGTCGGGTTGTATTTGTTCGAAATAAATATCGGGTTTGCCTCGAGCCTCCACGATAATCAGTATTCCTGTTCGAAAAGACCTTACCAGAACCTGAATTTCCCCCGGCTCACGAAAAGAAACCGTTGTAGGTGTTCGAGTGAAGGGACGAGTACGTAAAGGGTTAATTCTACCCAAATTGGGGAGAGAAAACGACCGATAGTTGAGAGGATGAGATATATCTCCTCCACGGTCTCTAGTGAGGTCGTTTCGAGTGTGAAAGTCTCGTTCGGTGAAATAATCGTGTTCAGGAGTGTAATAGTCATGCTCCGTGAAAGTGTCATAATTTGTAAGGGGGACATAATCATCAGTGAAGTTAGAATCTGTGTTGAAAGCGAGAGCATCACGTCTGTTTTTAGCTCGATCGCAAAAATAATCATCAGTGAAGTTAGAATCTGTGTTGAAAGCGAGAGCATCACGTCTGTTTTTAGCTCGATCGCGTTTTCTTTTGTTTTTAGCAGAACGGATCATATTGTGCTCACGTGCATCATCATTAAACACCATGTGACCAGAAGAAGAAACAGAGCGTGTGTTATAGGACAAAGCTCTATGATCTGTGTTAGAGAGAGCAGTATTTTTGCTCCTCTGATGACGAGCTGTCTGATTATTCACGTCTCTGTAACTCTTATTAATGAACTCACGTGTTTGGAATTGTGTTTCTATATATGGGTCATGCACATGATCAAACCGATCGTCTGCATCAAAGTCGTGATTAAAATCACGTTTGTGTTGTTGTACATTTCTCATTCTACTTGGAGGAACCGATCTGGATATCAGGGAGGGGTTTTTTAGTCTCAACCGCAGTCGCGGAGCGTTTCTCTGTGCGCCGCGTCTCGACGAGCGATCCATCCCGAAATCGGCAAATCAGTTCAAAAAAGAAAACAAAAAGAGTACCGTTCGATTCGTCGCGACGTTTCGGTACACTGCCGTACCTTCTTCAGGCAGAATCAAACGGTTTTGATGTTCAAAACGATGTAGATACAACAATAAAGACGAGAGCACGAGAGCTGTTGCTGTCGGTGCAAAGAGCAATGAGTTATGAGCTGCAGTATGCACTCAGCATGTGACGTCACAGCACAAGCAGTAAGTCAGCAAGAAAAAATAAACAAACTTTATTAAAAACTTGTGACTGTGGAAAATCAGAAAGAAAATGTGATTGTAAATGTCAAATTGTGTGTAAATAAAGTATTTATTAAAGAATGAAATAATGTGTTTGGTGATCAAATTGTATGTAAATAATATAAAAAGTGAAATAATGTGTTTAATGGTTTTATTAAGAATAGAACAGTATGAAAAAGAGAATGAAAAAATCTGTTTTCAAAGCTTAGTGCTGAACACCTTAGAAATAAAGTAAAATAATAATATGAGTGTTTTTTATAAAAAAAGAAAAATTCAGTGTTTTAATTTAAAAGCATGCTAAGTTTATACATGTATCACGGTTAAAGTATAGTACTTAAACAAAAACAAGTTTTATAGATCATGGAAATTAAAGTAATATCTAAAGGAGTATGTTTTTATAACATTCCGTGTTTAACTGTCGAAGCATGCTAAATTTATGGGTTTCAAAATCTGTGTCTAGGTCAAAGTATTATAAATAGAAGGTCAAAATTATGAGTCAGAGATATGATTCGATTGCACCAATCATGGAAACAGATGAAAATATCTAACCATTCAAAGAAATATATGTGAAAATGGTCCGATATAAAGTAATAAAGCAATATATTTATAGAAAGAGAGGATAAACACCCAGAAACGATAAGGCCTCATTTCATAAAACAAATAAGTAAATAAACAAACATCTCACACCAAGTAAAGGAAATAGAATAGTTACTGTGTGTCTATTTTAACTTAAATCAAGTTATGTTTTTATAGTAGTAAACAGGGGAAATAAAATATGTAGTGATAAAATGAATGAAATGGAATAGCCAGAGCTCACCACCCAGCGATCCAGACCCCCAACAATGGGCCCCCCGAAGTCCAGAGAGAGAGGCACGGGCTAGATTAGGGAATTGTAATATCCTAAGCCTAGGCCCCAAAGGGCCCAGGCCCGGTTGTGCACAGGCCTTCTCTCAACTGGTCGCTTCCAGTGGGCCCAAAGCTCCGGTGAGAGGACCAAGCAGAGAGCCCCAGCCACCCAGTCTGTGTTGACTCCAACACATAAGCTAATAATAGTTTTTTGTGGGTTGAAATAAGTAGGGCTGCATCAGGTGGGGTTCAAAAATCTAGGTTTCCATTAGAAAGGGTTAGAGGTGTTAAGGGTAAGTTTTGAGTGGGTTTAGGTGTAAAGGTAGGTTTTAGGTGGGTTAAGGTTAGGGTAGGTTTTGAGTGGGTGTAGGTGTAAAGTTTTAGGTGTAAGGGTTAGTTTTAAGTGGGTTTAGGTGTAAGGGTAGGTTTTAAGTGGGTTAAGGTTAGGGTAGGTTTTGAGTGGGTGTAGGTGTAAAGTTTTAGGTGTAAGGGTTAGTTTTAAGTGGGTTTAGGTGTAAGGGTAGGTTTTAAGTGGGTTAAGGTTAGGGTAGGTTTTGAGTGGGTGTAGGTGTAAAGTTTTAGGTGTAAGGGTTAGTTTTAAGTGGGTTTAAGTGTAAGGGTAGGTTTTAAGTGGGTTAAGGTTAGGGTAGGTTTTGAGTGGGTATAGGTGTAAAGTTTTAGGTGTAAGGGTAAGTTTTGAGTGGGTTTAGGTGTAAGGGTAGGTTTTAAATGGGTTAAGGTTAGGGTAGGTTTTGAGTGGGTGTAGGTGTAAAGTTTTAGGTGTAATGGTTAGTTTTGAGTGGGTTTAGGTGTAAGGGTAGGTTTTAAGTGGGTTTAGGTTAGGGTAGTTTCTGAGTGGGTGTAGATGTAAAGGTAGGTTTTGAGTGTGTTTAGATATCAGGGTTAAGGTTAGGATTAGGGTTAGGTGCAGTCCATCATAGTCAGGTGGGGTTCAACATGTGAGTTTAAAATGAAAAGGGTTTTAGGTGTGAGGGGTAGGTTTAGAGTGGGTTTCGGTGCAGTCAATCTTCAAGAAGAGATATGTAAAGTGTAAGTCAATTCCAAAAATAGAAAAAAGTAAATAAAAATAGAACAGATAACTGCACCGATAACTCACGTCTCATTGAGGCCTCTAGGATACATTGTGTCAAGGCGTTTCATCCAGAGCTTTTCCGCCCTCAGGCGGTCACTCAAGGACCAAAACAGACTCGCCTGTAGGCCCAAAAAGCGTAAGGAAGTCAGCCCGTGGGACATAAAGTGCTGGACCAGATATCTGCGTTTTTCGACTTTATGAGTGATACAATATACATGTTGGTATATCCGATTACATAGTTCGTTCTTTGTCTGTCCCACGTACTGTTTACGACACTTGACACAAAATATCAAATACACGCAATTGGACACTCGAGAGTGCAACAGATGTTGCAGGCGAAAGATTCGACCCGTGGACCTGCTCTTGACGAGCTTCTGGGGAGCAAAATATTTAAGGGAGCTGCTTCTACTTCTAGCAGGCGGAGTGGGTAGTTTGCTGCGTACTAGAAGATCTTTAAGATTTTGGTTTCTTTTAAAAGCTGCAATCGGTTTGTGTTTCTGCAAAAAGTTAGAATTAAATAGAAATTTTTCAAAATTAGCTTTCACCGCTAAATTAAGCTGTATACTTTGATCCGAATAATGTGCCACTAGAGGAATTATTTTATCTTTGGGTGTCGATTCCCCGGGTTTCGGTTGTCTGGGGTCACGAAAAGTTTTAAGAATCTGGCGTAGGAAAGATCTGGAGTAGCCGCGTTTGCGTAAAGCTGAGAAAAGGGTTTTTGTGGCGTTCAAAAAAGACGACGACTCAGAACAGATACGGTGAAATCTGAGAAGTTGGGATTTCACTATACCCCGAAAAGTATGCTTCGGGTGAAAACTCCGTCTATGTAAAAGCGAGTGAGTATCTGTTTCTTTGAAGTAAACCCGAAAGTCCAAACAACCGGTCTCTGAGAATTTTGGCCCCTTATATGTCGTAACATCTAAGAAATTCACTTCTCGAAAATCGAGCGTGTGCTTAATTTTGATAGATTTCTGATGGTTATTTAAATGTTGCGTGAAAGCCAAAAACTCATCTCTGGAGTGGGTCCAAACTCCCCAAATGTCATCAAGAAATCGAAAGTAAAGGAAAGGCCTGAGAGAGTAAGAAGATAACGCCGACTCCTCCCACTGCGCCATGAAAATATTTGCGTACGAGGGTGCGAAGGTTTTCCCCATCGCAGTCCCTTTTGTTTGTAGGTAGAATTTAGACTCAAATTCAAAGTCGTTTTTTGTCAAATTGATTTCTAAAAGTTTAAGTATGTAATCGTTCGGACGATTCGGATCGGGGTATTTTTCAAAACATTTCTTGACAGCCTCCACACCAACATCGGTTTCGATGTTAGTGTAGAGGCTGTCTATGTCAATGGTAAACAAAAACGCATTTTGTGGAATTTGGAGTCGGCTAATCTTCTCGAGGAAATCACACGTGTCCTTAATGTAACTGGCGTGTTTCTGCGAAAGTGGGTTAAGAAAGAACTCAATGTACTCCGCGGTGAAGTACGTCTCACTATTACAGTCGGAAACTATGGGACGCCCAGGTGGAATTTCATGAGGTTTACTCCAAGATTCCGGGCCTTTGTGGATTTTTGGGAGTAAGTAAAACCTCCTGGGTCTGGGGTTCCCATCCCCCAGGAGGTATTCCTTCTGTTTTGGGCTAATGATCTTTTGGTGACACATTTCCTCGAGTAAATTTTTAATCTCTCTCGCCGTTTGGAGATAAATGGGTCTGTCCAGGGGTCGATAATATTCTTTCGCATCGAGCTGTCGATGACCCTCCCATAAATATTGGGCCCTATCTAAAATTACGATCGCGTTACCTTTATCGGCTGGTTTTATGACAATGTTCGTGTTGTTACTTAACTCCCTAAGTGCTTTTTCTCCCCTCGTGTTAAATTGTGACACACATCCAGTCCCCAGTTGAGGTGACGATAAGCGTATAAATCTGCTCTAACTATTTGTCTTATATTCTTCGGTAAACTAGACAAAGATGGTGTCCATTCAGAGGGGCCTGTAAATGGGAGTTTCTTTTTTTGGAGTTTTTTACCCTCAAAATAAGATTCAAGCTGGAGTCGGCGGTGGTATGCTTGTAGATCACCTAAGAGTTCTGTCTTTTTCGTCTTAAAACCAGTCGGTGTAGGAATAAAAGTAAGTCCTTTAGAGAGTAAAGCACGCTGATCGGAAGATAGAATGAACGTTTTAGATAGATTAACTATGAGGTTATCTACGCCTGGTGTTCGGCTAAAGTTAATGGGTAGTTTAAAAACATGGCCCAATGTAAAAGCATCGATTTTGCGGTGGAGGGCTTCCAGTGAATGCCATCCCTTTCCACCTCGAATTTCTCAGAACTCGGGAGGGAGGGGATACAATCGCAGTGTTTCTGGATGTAAACATTAATGTCCTCCAGCATTAGTTGTTCCGAGATCGGGAGGGCTCTAGAAAAATTGATCTCAGGAACAAAAATTTCTGCGTTCGGAAACCTGTCTCGAGCTGTTTTGATCAAAGTTTGGAGTTCCCTGATCGCCCTAATTTTAAGTCTTTGTTGGCGATTATTGAGTCCAAAAGATAAAATTATTCTCTCTGGAAGTTCCAGAATCTGCGCCCTTTGAATTAGGTTTGAAGCATGATGGAATTTCGCACCCGGAAAGGCGTCTACTTGTAAGTCAGTGTTTTGGAACTTCGGGAGCCTGGCGACGTTAGAATCGCCCAAGATCAAATTTTTCTTACTGATCTTCAAACGCCACTCTGAATTCTTTTTAGTTGTGTTCGCGTGACGTTTGGGTCTACCAACTGAACTCGGGGAGCTCGCAAAAAACTCGTCATCTGTGGAACCGGTCCGTCCAGGTTCAAGACCGGTTCGCTGAAACGGATGAGGTAGGGAGACACATTGGGCACCGCCAGGTTCCGAAACAATCGGGCTCCGAACTGGGTCTCCAGGTATATGGGTAGGGAGCCTTTCGTATTCATTCAAAAAACGTGATAAGGGGGATAATACCCTTGTGTTATCAACCGGGATATCAGACTCCAAAAGATGGAGACTCGAGACAGGAGATGCGTGATTAGACATCACCGTGTTTCCAGATGGACATCTGGATGAAATGGTCGAGTCCTCCCGATCCAACGGAGCGCGGGAGGAGTGTGGGGGAGAGGAGGAGGTGCTACTGAGCCCCTCTCCCCTGGGCCCCCGGAGGGGGGAAATAGTACCCGGCCAGAGGTCGTCGGCTCCACCCCTTTACTCTCAGGGCGGTCGATTTCCTCAGGTTCTGGTCCCACCCCGCCGGGGGCCAAGGGAGGACGAGTGGAACAACGGGGGATTCTCTGTTCAAGTGGAGAAGTTTGGGGGGTCTGTGTGGGCCCCTCAGTTTTTGCCTCCTGTTGTGGTTGTCCCGCCTGTGTGGGCCGGACAGGTGCAAAAGTGATGAGAGGAGGATTCTCATCATCTACAACCACAGGCCAATCCCCTCCCGGAGGGGGATGTGCCGTAAATGTGTCGCCCCGTAAACTCGGTGAAGTTTGAATTTGAGCATCTATGGTTCTTAATTGGATACTGACAGAAGCTTGAGGCAAGGTAGAAGACGGAGGTGGTATCCCCCGTCTCGGTGGAGAAGCCACAACCTGTGCGTACGTTCGCTGTGGTGGTGGCGTAATGTCGTGTTGTGGTGACGCAATGTCGTGTTGTGTCCCATCCACCACAGGTGCTTCACTGTGCTGTTGTTCAGAAAGTTCAGCAGTGAATAGAGCTTTCGCTTGTTCAATCGTCTCCGTTGTCATTCTCTGGCCAAAGTTTCTGTCAGCCCAATTAGTAGCCACCTCAAATGCGTGCGGCCAATCAGATTGAGACGTTTGATCTTTGAGACTCTGAATGGTGTTTTCAATGAGCTCTTCATAATGTTGTTCAAGTATGAGCTGTGCAGTGAAACACCAATTCTTGGCGTTCCCATCCAACAGTGTTGTTACTCTGGAGTTCGGGAAGGCCGGTTTAATTGTAGTCATCAAAAGATCTGTGAGTTTCTGAAACGTTATGGGTTGGTTATCCCCTTTCTTTGTGGTTACTTTGTCGAGGTGGTGTACCGCACGAATGAGGTCGTACATGAGTTTGATTGTGGTCTTGAGCTGTGGAGGTGCTGGTGTGTAATTTTGATTACGTGGAGTTTCCATGGGTCGGGTTGTATTTGTTCGAAATAAATATCGGGTTTGCCTCGAGCCTCCACGATAATCAGTATTCCTGTTCGAAAAGACCTTACCAGAACCTGAATTTCCCCCGGCTCACGAAAAGAAACCGTTGTAGGTGTTCGAGTGAAGGGACGAGTACGTAAAGGGTTAATTCTACCCAAATTGGGGAGAGAAAACGACCGATAGTTGAGAGGATGAGATATATCTCCTCCACGGTCTCTAGTGAGGTCGTTTCGAGTGTGAAAGTCTCGTTCGGTGAAATAATCGTGTTCAGGAGTGTAATAGTCATGCTCCGTGAAAGTGTCATAATTTGTAAGGGGGACATAATCATCAGTGAAGTTAGAATCTGTGTTGAAAGCGAGAGCATCACGTCTGTTTTTAGCTCGATCGCAAAAATAATCATCAGTGAAGTTAGAATCTGTGTTGAAAGCGAGAGCATCACGTCTGTTTTTAGCTCGATCGCGTTTTCTTTTGTTTTTAGCAGAACGGATCATATTGTGCTCACGTGCATCATCATTAAACACCATGTGACCAGAAGAAGAAACAGAGCGTGTGTTATAGGACAAAGCTCTATGATCTGTGTTAGAGAGAGCAGTATTTTTGCTCCTCTGATGACGAGCTGTCTGATTATTCACGTCTCTGTAACTCTTATTAATGAACTCACGTGTTTGGAATTGTGTTTCTATATATGGGTCATGCACATGATCAAACCGATCGTCTGCATCAAAGTCGTGATTAAAATCACGTTTGTGTTGTTGTACATTTCTCATTCTACTTGGAGGAACCGATCTGGATATCAGGGAGGGGTTTTTAGTCTCAACCGCAGTCGCGGAGCGTTTCTCTGTGCGCCGCGTCTCGACGAGCGATCCATCCCGAAATCGGCAAATCAGTTCAAAAAAGAAAACAAAAAGAGTACCGTTCGATTCGTCGCGACGTTTCGGTACACTGCCGTACCTTCTTCAGGCAGAATCAAACGGTTTTGATGTTCAAAACGATGTAGATACAACAATAAAGACGAGAGCACGAGAGCTGTTGCTGTCGGTGCAAAGAGCAATGAGTTATGAGCTGCAGTATGCACTCAGCATGTGACGTCACAGCACAAGCAGTAAGTCAGCAAGAAAAAATAAACAAACTTTATTAAAAACTTGTGACTGTGGAAAATCAGAAAAAAATGTGATTGTAAATGTCAAATTGTGTGTAAATAAAGTATTTATTAAAGAATGAAATAATGTGTTTGGTGATCAAATTGTATGTAAATAATATAAAAAGTGAAATAATGTGTTTAATGGTTTTATTAAGAATAGAACAGTATGAAAAAGAGAATGAAAAAATCTGTTTTCAAAGCTTAGTGCTGAACACCTTAGAAATAAAGTAAAATAATAATATGAGTGTTTTTTATAAAAAAAGAAAAATTCAGTGTTTTAATTTAAAAGCATGCTAAGTTTATACATGTATCACGGTTAAAGTATAGTACTTAAACAAAAACAAGTTTTATAGATCATGGAAATTAAAGTAATATCTAAAGGAGTATGTTTTTATAACATTCCGTGTTTAACTGTCGAAGCATGCTAAATTTATGGGTTTCAAAATCTGTGTCTAGGTCAAAGTATTATAAATAGAAGGTCAAAATTATGAGTCAGAGATATGATTCGATTGCACCAATCATGGAAACAGATGAAAATATCTAACCATTCAAAGAAATATATGTGAAAATGGTCCGATATAAAGTAATAAAGCAATATATTTATAGAAAGAGAGGATAAACACCCAGAAACGATAAGGCCTCATTTCATAAAACAAATAAGTAAATAAACAAACATCTCACACCAAGTAAAGGAAATAGAATAGTTACTGTGTGTCTATTTTAACTTAAATCAAGTTATGTTTTTATAGTAGTAAACAGGGGAAATAAAATATGTAGTGATAAAATGAATGAAATGGAATAGCCAGAGCTCACCACCCAGCGATCCAGACCCCCAACAATGGGCCCCCCGAAGTCCAGAGAGAGAGGCACGGGCTAGATTAGGGAATTGTAATATCCTAAGCCTAGGCCCCAAAGGGCCCAGGCCCGGTTGTGCACAGGCCTTCTCTCAACTGGTCGCTTCCAGTGGGCCCAAAGCTCCGGTGAGAGGACCAAGCAGAGAGCCCCAGCCACCCAGTCTGTGTTGACTCCAACACATAAGCTAATAATAGTTTTTTGTGGGTTGAAATAAGTAGGGCTGCATCAGGTGGGGTTCAAAAATCTAGGTTTCCATTAGAAAGGGTTAGAGGTGTTAAGGGTAAGTTTTGAGTGGGTTTAGGTGTAAAGGTAGGTTTTAGGTGGGTTAAGGTTAGGGTAGGTTTTGAGTGGGTGTAGGTGTAAAGTTTTAGGTGTAAGGGTTAGTTTTAAGTGGGTTTAGGTGTAAGGGTAGGTTTTAAGTGGGTTAAGGTTAGGGTAGGTTTTGAGTGGGTGTAGGTGTAAAGTTTTAGGTGTAAGGGTTAGTTTTAAGTGGGTTTAGGTGTAAGGGTAGGTTTTAAGTGGGTTAAGGTTAGGGTAGGTTTTGAGTGGGTGTAGGTGTAAAGTATTAGGTGTAAAGGTTAGTTTTAAGTGTGTTTAGGTGTAAGGGTAGGTTTTAAGTGGGTTAAGGTTAGGGTAGGTTTTGAGTGGGTATAGGTGTAAAGTTTTAGGTGTAAGGGTAAGTTTTGAGTGGGTTTAGGTGTAAGGGTAGGTTTTAAATGGGTTAAGGTTAGGGTAGGTTTTGAGTGGGTGTAGGTGTAAAGTTTTAGGTGTAATGGTTAGTTTTGAGTGGGTTTAGGTGTAAGGGTAGGTTTTAAGTGGGTTTAGGTTAGGGTAGTTTCTGAGTGGGTGTAGATGTAAAGGTAGGTTTTGAGTGTGTTTAGATATCAGGGTTAAGGTTAGGATTAGGGTTAGGTGCAGTCCATCATAGTCAGGTGGGGTTCAACATGTGAGTTTAAAATGAAAAGGGTTTTAGGTGTGAGGGGTAGGTTTAGAGTGGGTTTCGGTGCAGTCAATCTTCAAGAAGAGATATGTAAAGTGTAAGTCAATTCCAAAAATAGAAAAAAGTAAATAAAAATAGAACAGATAACTGCACCGATAACTCACGTCTCATTGAGGCCTCTAGGATACATTGTGTCAAGGCGTTTCATCCAGAGCTTTTCCGCCCTCAGGCGGTCACTCAAGGACCAAAACAGACTCGCCTGTAGGCCCAAAAAGCGTAAGGAAGTCAGCCCGTGGGACATAAAGTGCTGGACCAGATATCTGCGTTTTTCGACTTTATGAGTGATACAATATACATGTTGGTATATCCGATTACATAGTTCGTTCTTTGTCTGTCCCACGTACTGTTTACGACACTTGACACAAAATATCAAATACACGCAATTGGACACTCGAGAGTGCAACAGATGTTGCAGGCGAAAGATTCGACCCGTGGACCTGCTCTTGACGAGCTTCTGGGGAGCAAAATATTTAAGGGAGCTGCTTCTACTTCTAGCAGGCGGAGTGGGTAGTTTGCTGCGTACTAGAAGATCTTTAAGATTTTGGTTTCTTTTAAAAGCTGCAATCGGTTTGTGTTTCTGCAAAAAGTTAGAATTAAATAGAAATTTTTCAAAATTAGCTTTCACCGCTAAATTAAGCTGTATACTTTGATCCGAATAATGTGCCACTAGAGGAATTATTTTATCTTTGGGTGTCGATTCCCCGGGTTTCGGTTGTCTGGGGTCACGAAAAGTTTTAAGAATCTGGCGTAGGAAAGATCTGGAGTAGCCGCGTTTGCGTAAAGCTGAGAAAAGGGTTTTTGTGGCGTTCAAAAAAGACGACGACTCAGAACAGATACGGTGAAATCTGAGAAGTTGGGATTTCACTATACCCCGAAAAGTATGCTTCGGGTGAAAACTCCGTCTATGTAAAAGCGAGTGAGTATCTGTTTCTTTGAAGTAAACCCGAAAGTCCAAACAACCGGTCTCTGAGAATTTTGGCCCCTTATATGTCGTAACATCTAAGAAATTCACTTCTCGAAAATCGAGCGTGTGCTTAATTTTGATAGATTTCTGATGGTTATTTAAATGTTGCGTGAAAGCCAAAAACTCATCTCTGGAGTGGGTCCAAACTCCCCAAATGTCATCAAGAAATCGAAAGTAAAGGAAAGGCCTGAGAGAGTAAGAAGATAACGCCGACTCCTCCCACTGCGCCATGAAAATATTTGCGTACGAGGGTGCGAAGGTTTTCCCCATCGCAGTCCCTTTTGTTTGTAGGTAGAATTTAGACTCAAATTCAAAGTCGTTTTTTGTCAAATTGATTTCTAAAAGTTTAAGTATGTAATCGTTCGGACGATTCGGATCGGGGTATTTTTCAAAACATTTCTTGACAGCCTCCACACCAACATCGGTTTCGATGTTAGTGTAGAGGCTGTCTATGTCAATGGTAAACAAAAACGCATTTTGTGGAATTTGGAGTCGGCTAATCTTCTCGAGGAAATCACACGTGTCCTTAATGTAACTGGCGTGTTTCTGCGAAAGTGGGTTAAGAAAGAACTCAATGTACTCCGCGGTGAAGTACGTCTCACTATTACAGTCGGAAACTATGGGACGCCCAGGTGGAATTTCATGAGGTTTACTCCAAGATTCCGGGCCTTTGTGGATTTTTGGGAGTAAGTAAAACCTCCTGGGTCTGGGGTTCCCATCCCCCAGGAGGTATTCCTTCTGTTTTGGGCTAATGATCTTTTGGTGACACATTTCCTCGAGTAAATTTTTAATCTCTCTCGCCGTTTGGAGATAAATGGGTCTGTCCAGGGGTCGATAATATTCTTTCGCATCGAGCTGTCGATGACCCTCCCATAAATATTGGGCCCTATCTAAAATTACGATCGCGTTACCTTTATCGGCTGGTTTTATGACAATGTTCGTGTTGTTACTTAACTCCCTAAGTGCTTTTTTCTCCCCTCGTGTTAAATTGTGACACACATCCAGTCCCCAGTTGAGGTGACGATAAGCGTATAAATCTGCTCTAACTATTTGTCTTATATTCTTCGGTAAACTAGACAAAGATGGTGTCCATTCAGAGGGGCCTGTAAATGGGAGTTTCTTTTTTGGAGTTTTTTACCCTCAAAATAAGATTCAAGCTGGAGTCGGCGGTGGTATGCTTGTAGATCACCTAAGAGTTCTGTCTTTTTCGTCTTAAAACCAGTCGGTGTAGGAATAAAAGTAAGTCCTTTAGAGAGTAAAGCACGCTGATCGGAAGATAGAATGAACGTTTTAGATAGATTAACTATGAGGTTATCTACGCCTGGTGTTCGGCTAAAGTTAATGGGTAGTTTAAAAACATGGCCCAATGTAAAAGCATCGATTTTGCGGTGGAGGGCTTCCAGTGAATGCCATCCCTTTCCACCTCGAATTTCTCAGAACTCGGGAGGGAGGGGATACAATCGCAGTGTTTCTGGATGTAAACATTAATGTCCTCCAGCATTAGTTGTTCCGAGATCGGGAGGGCTCTAGAAAAATTGATCTCAGGAACAAAAATTTCTGCGTTCGGAAACCTGTCTCGAGCTGTTTTGATCAAAGTTTGGAGTTCCCTGATCGCCCTAATTTTAAGTCTTTGTTGGCGATTATTGAGTCCAAAAGATAAAATTATTCTCTCTGGAAGTTCCAGAATCTGCGCCCTTTGAATTAGGTTTGAAGCATGATGGAATTTCGCACCCGGAAAGGCGTCTACTTGTAAGTCAGTGTTTTGGAACTTCGGGAGCCTGGCGACGTTAGAATCGCCCAAGATCAAATTTTTCTTACTGATCTTCAAACGCCACTCTGAATTCTTTTTAGTTGTGTTCGCGTGACGTTTGGGTCTACCAACTGAACTCGGGGAGCTCGCAAAAAACTCGTCATCTGTGGAACCGGTCCGTCCAGGTTCAAGACCGGTTCGCTGAAACGGATGAGGTAGGGAGACACATTGGGCACCGCCAGGTTCCGAAACAATCGGGCTCCGAACTGGGTCTCCAGGTATATGGGTAGGGAGCCTTTCGTATTCATTCAAAAAACGTGATAAGGGGGATAATACCCTTGTGTTATCAACCGGGATATCAGACTCCAAAAGATGGAGACTCGAGACAGGAGATGCGTGATTAGACATCACCGTGTTTCCAGATGGACATCTGGATGAAATGGTCGAGTCCTCCCGATCCAACGGAGCGCGGGAGGAGTGTGGGGGAGAGGAGGAGGTGCTACTGAGCCCCTCTCCCCTGGGCCCCCGGAGGGGGGGAAATAGTACCCGGCCAGAGGTCGTCGGCTCCACCCCTTTACTCTCAGGGCGGTCGATTTCCTCAGGTTCTGGTCCCACCCCGCCGGGGGCCAAGGGAGGACGAGTGGAACAACGGGGGATTCTCTGTTCAAGTGGAGAAGTTTGGGGGGTCTGTGTGGGCCCCTCAGTTTTTGCCTCCTGTTGTGGTTGTCCCGCCTGTGTGGGCCGGACAGGTGCAAAAGTGATGAGAGGAGGATTCTCATCATCTACAACCACAGGCCAATCCCCTCCCGGAGGGGGATGTGCCGTAAATGTGTCGCCCCGTAAACTCGGTGAAGTTTGAATTTGAGCATCTATGGTTCTTAATTGGATACTGACAGAAGCTTGAGGCAAGGTAGAAGACGGAGGTGGTATCCCCCGTCTCGGTGGAGAAGCCACAACCTGTGCGTACGTTCGCTGTGGTGGTGGCGTAATGTCGTGTTGTGGTGACGCAATGTCGTGTTGTGTCCCATCCACCACAGGTGCTTCACTGTGCTGTTGTTCAGAAAGTTCAGCAGTGAATAGAGCTTTCGCTTGTTCAATCGTCTCCGTTGTCATTCTCTGGCCAAAGTTTCTGTCAGCCCAATTAGTAGCCACCTCAAATGCGTGCGGCCAATCAGATTGAGACGTTTGATCTTTGAGACTCTGAATGGTGTTTTCAATGAGCTCTTCATAATGTTGTTCAAGTATGAGCTGTGCAGTGAAACACCAATTCTTGGCGTTCCCATCCAACAGTGTTGTTACTCTGGAGTTCGGGAAGGCCGGTTTAATTGTAGTCATCAAAAGATCTGTGAGTTTCTGAAACGTTATGGGTTGGTTATCCCCTTTCTTTGTGGTTACTTTGTCGAGGTGGTGTACCGCACGAATGAGGTCGTACATGAGTTTGATTGTGGTCTTGAGCTGTGGAGGTGCTGGTGTGTAATTTTGATTACGTGGAGTTTCCATGGGTCGGGTTGTATTTGTTCGAAATAAATATCGGGTTTGCCTCGAGCCTCCACGATAATCAGTATTCCTGTTCGAAAAGACCTTACCAGAACCTGAATTTCCCCCGGCTCACGAAAAGAAACCGTTGTAGGTGTTCGAGTGAAGGGACGAGTACGTAAAGGGTTAATTCTACCCAAATTGGGGAGAGAAAACGACCGATAGTTGAGAGGATGAGATATATCTCCTCCACGGTCTCTAGTGAGGTCGTTTCGAGTGTGAAAGTCTCGTTCGGTGAAATAATCGTGTTCAGGAGTGTAATAGTCATGCTCCGTGAAAGTGTCATAATTTGTAAGGGGGACATAATCATCAGTGAAGTTAGAATCTGTGTTGAAAGCGAGAGCATCACGTCTGTTTTTAGCTCGATCGCAAAAATAATCATCAGTGAAGTTAGAATCTGTGTTGAAAGCGAGAGCATCACGTCTGTTTTTAGCTCGATCGCGTTTTCTTTTGTTTTTAGCAGAACGGATCATATTGTGCTCACGTGCATCATCATTAAACACCATGTGACCAGAAGAAGAAACAGAGCGTGTGTTATAGGACAAAGCTCTATGATCTGTGTTAGAGAGAGCAGTATTTTTGCTCCTCTGATGACGAGCTGTCTGATTATTCACGTCTCTGTAACTCTTATTAATGAACTCACGTGTTTGGAATTGTGTTTCTATATATGGGTCATGCACATGATCAAACCGATCGTCTGCATCAAAGTCGTGATTAAAATCACGTTTGTGTTGTTGTACATTTCTCATTCTACTTGGAGGAACCGATCTGGATATCAGGGAGGGGTTTTTTAGTCTCAACCGCAGTCGCGGAGCGTTTCTCTGTGCGCCGCGTCTCGACGAGCGATCCATCCCGAAATCGGCAAATCAGTTCAAAAAAGAAAACAAAAAGAGTACCGTTCGATTCGTCGCGACGTTTCGGTACACTGCCGTACCTTCTTCAGGCAGAATCAAACGGTTTTGATGTTCAAAACGATGTAGATACAACAATAAAGACGAGAGCACGAGAGCTGTTGCTGTCGGTGCAAAGAGCAATGAGTTATGAGCTGCAGTATGCACTCAGCATGTGACGTCACAGCACAAGCAGTAAGTCAGCAAGAAAAAATAAACAAACTTTATTAAAAACTTGTGACTGTGGAAAATCAGAAAAAAATGTGATTGTAAATGTCAAATTGTGTGTAAATAAAGTATTTATTAAAGAATGAAATAATGTGTTTGGTGATCAAATTGTATGTAAATAATATAAAAAGTGAAATAATGTGTTTAATGGTTTTATTAAGAATAGAACAGTATGAAAAAGAGAATGAAAAAATCTGTTTTCAAAGCTTAGTGCTGAACACCTTAGAAATAAAGTAAAATAATAATATGAGTGTTTTTTATAAAAAAAGAAAAATTCAGTGTTTTAATTTAAAAGCATGCTAAGTTTATACATGTATCACGGTTAAAGTATAGTACTTAAACAAAAACAAGTTTTATAGATCATGGAAATTAAAGTAATATCTAAAGGAGTATGTTTTTATAACATTCCGTGTTTAACTGTCGAAGCATGCTAAATTTATGGGTTTCAAAATCTGTGTCTAGGTCAAAGTATTATAAATAGAAGGTCAAAATTATGAGTCAGAGATATGATTCGATTGCACCAATCATGGAAACAGATGAAAATATCTAACCATTCAAAGAAATATATGTGAAAATGGTCCGATATAAAGTAATAAAGCAATATATTTATAGAAAGAGAGGATAAACACCCAGAAACGATAAGGCCTCATTTCATAAAACAAATAAGTAAATAAACAAACATCTCACACCAAGTAAAGGAAATAGAATAGTTACTGTGTGTCTATTTTAACTTAAATCAAGTTATGTTTTTATAGTAGTAAACAGGGGAAATAAAATATGTAGTGATAAAATGAATGAAATGGAATAGCCAGAGCTCACCACCCAGCGATCCAGACCCCCAACAATGGGCCCCCCGAAGTCCAGAGAGAGAGGCACGGGCTAGATTAGGGAATTGTAATATCCTAAGCCTAGGCCCCAAAGGGCCCAGGCCCGGTTGTGCACAGGCCTTCTCTCAACTGGTCGCTTCCAGTGGGCCCAAAGCTCCGGTGAGAGGACCAAGCAGAGAGCCCCAGCCACCCAGTCTGTGTTGACTCCAACACATAAGCTAATAATAGTTTTTTGTGGGTTGAAATAAGTAGGGCTGCATCAGGTGGGGTTCAAAAATCTAGGTTTCCATTAGAAAGGGTTAGAGGTGTTAAGGGTAAGTTTTGAGTGGGTTTAGGTGTAAAGGTAGGTTTTAGGTGGGTTAAGGTTAGGGTAGGTTTTGAGTGGGTGTAGGTGTAAAGTTTTAGGTGTAAGGGTTAGTTTTAAGTGGGTTTAGGTGTAAGGGTAGGTTTTAAGTGGGTTAAGGTTAGGGTAGGTTTTGAGTGGGTGTAGGTGTAAAGTTTTAGGTGTAAGGGTTAGTTTTAAGTGGGTTTAGGTGTAAAGGTAGGTTTTAAGTGGGTTAAGGTTAGGGTAGGTTTTGAGTGGGTGTAGGTGTAAAGTTATTAGGTGTAAGAGGTTAGTTTTAAGTGTGGTTTAGAGTGTAAGGGTAGGTTTTAAGTGGGTTAAGGGTTAGGGTAGGTTTTGAGTGGGGTAGTAGGTGTAAAGTTTTAGGTGTAAGGGTAAGTTTTGAGTGGGTTTAGGTGTAAGGGTAGGTTTTAAATGGGTTAAGGTTAGGGTAGGTTTTGAGTGGGTGTAGGTGTAAAGTTTTAGGTGTAATGGTTAGTTTTGAGTGGGTTTAGGTGTAAGGGTAGGTTTTAAGTGGGTTTAGGTTAGGGTAGTTTCTGAGTGGGTGTAGATGTAAAGGTAGGTTTTGAGTGTGTTTAGATATCAGGGTTAAGGTTAGGATTAGGGTTAGGTGCAGTCCATCATAGTCAGGTGGGGTTCAACATGTGAGTTTAAAATGAAAAGGGTTTTAGGTGTGAGGGGTAGGTTTAGAGTGGGTTTCGGTGCAGTCAATCTTCAAGAAGAGATATGTAAAGTGTAAGTCAATTCCAAAAATAGAAAAAAGTAAATAAAAATAGAACAGATAACTGCACCGATAACTCACGTCTCATTGAGGCCTCTAGGATACATTGTGTCAAGGCGTTTCATCCAGAGCTTTTCCGCCCTCAGGCGGTCACTCAAGGACCAAAACAGACTCGCCTGTAGGCCCAAAAAGCGTAAGGAAGTCAGCCCGTGGGACATAAAGTGCTGGACCAGATATCTGCGTTTTTCGACTTTATGAGTGATACAATATACATGTTGGTATATCCGATTACATAGTTCGTTCTTTGTCTGTCCCACGTACTGTTTACGACACTTGACACAAAATATCAAATACACGCAATTGGACACTCGAGAGTGCAACAGATGTTGCAGGCGAAAGATTCGACCCGTGGACCTGCTCTTGACGAGCTTCTGGGGAGCAAAATATTTAAGGGAGCTGCTTCTACTTCTAGCAGGCGGAGTGGGTAGTTTGCTGCGTACTAGAAGATCTTTAAGATTTTGGTTTCTTTTAAAAGCTGCAATCGGTTTGTGTTTCTGCAAAAAGTTAGAATTAAATAGAAATTTTTCAAAATTAGCTTTCACCGCTAAATTAAGCTGTATACTTTGATCCGAATAATGTGCCACTAGAGGAATTATTTTATCTTTGGGTGTCGATTCCCCGGGTTTCGGTTGTCTGGGGTCACGAAAAGTTTTAAGAATCTGGCGTAGGAAAGATCTGGAGTAGCCGCGTTTGCGTAAAGCTGAGAAAAGGGTTTTTGTGGCGTTCAAAAAAGACGACGACTCAGAACAGATACGGTGAAATCTGAGAAGTTGGGATTTCACTATACCCCGAAAAGTATGCTTCGGGTGAAAACTCCGTCTATGTAAAAGCGAGTGAGTATCTGTTTCTTTGAAGTAAACCCGAAAGTCCAAACAACCGGTCTCTGAGAATTTTGGCCCCTTATATGTCGTAACATCTAAGAAATTCACTTCTCGAAAATCGAGCGTGTGCTTAATTTTGATAGATTTCTGATGGTTATTTAAATGTTGCGTGAAAGCCAAAAACTCATCTCTGGAGTGGGTCCAAACTCCCCAAATGTCATCAAGAAATCGAAAGTAAAGGAAAGGCCTGAGAGAGTAAGAAGATAACGCCGACTCCTCCCACTGCGCCATGAAAATATTTGCGTACGAGGGTGCGAAGGTTTTCCCCATCGCAGTCCCTTTTGTTTGTAGGTAGAATTTAGACTCAAATTCAAAGTCGTTTTTTGTCAAATTGATTTCTAAAAGTTTAAGTATGTAATCGTTCGGACGATTCGGATCGGGGTATTTTTCAAAACATTTCTTGACAGCCTCCACACCAACATCGGTTTCGATGTTAGTGTAGAGGCTGTCTATGTCAATGGTAAACAAAAACGCATTTTGTGGAATTTGGAGTCGGCTAATCTTCTCGAGGAAATCACACGTGTCCTTAATGTAACTGGCGTGTTTCTGCGAAAGTGGGTTAAGAAAGAACTCAATGTACTCCGCGGTGAAGTACGTCTCACTATTACAGTCGGAAACTATGGGACGCCCAGGTGGAATTTCATGAGGTTTACTCCAAGATTCCGGGCCTTTGTGGATTTTTGGGAGTAAGTAAAACCTCCTGGGTCTGGGGTTCCCATCCCCCAGGAGGTATTCCTTCTGTTTTGGGCTAATGATCTTTTGGTGACACATTTCCTCGAGTAAATTTTTAATCTCTCTCGCCGTTTGGAGATAAATGGGTCTGTCCAGGGGTCGATAATATTCTTTCGCATCGAGCTGTCGATGACCCTCCCATAAATATTGGGCCCTATCTAAAATTACGATCGCGTTACCTTTATCGGCTGGTTTTATGACAATGTTCGTGTTGTTACTTAACTCCCTAAGTGCTTTTTTCTCCCCTCGTGTTAAATTGTGACACACATCCAGTCCCCAGTTGAGGTGACGATAAGCGTATAAATCTGCTCTAACTATTTGTCTTATATTCTTCGGTAAACTAGACAAAGATGGTGTCCATTCAGAGGGGCCTGTAAATGGGAGTTTCTTTTTTGGAGTTTTTTACCCTCAAAATAAGATTCAAGCTGGAGTCGGCGGTGGTATGCTTGTAGATCACCTAAGAGTTCTGTCTTTTTCGTCTTAAAACCAGTCGGTGTAGGAATAAAAGTAAGTCCTTTAGAGAGTAAAGCACGCTGATCGGAAGATAGAATGAACGTTTTAGATAGATTAACTATGAGGTTATCTACGCCTGGTGTTCGGCTAAAGTTAATGGGTAGTTTAAAAACATGGCCCAATGTAAAAGCATCGATTTTGCGGTGGAGGGCTTCCAGTGAATGCCATCCCTTTCCACCTCGAATTTCTCAGAACTCGGGAGGGAGGGGATACAATCGCAGTGTTTCTGGATGTAAACATTAATGTCCTCCAGCATTAGTTGTTCCGAGATCGGGAGGGCTCTAGAAAAATTGATCTCAGGAACAAAAATTTCTGCGTTCGGAAACCTGTCTCGAGCTGTTTTGATCAAAGTTTGGAGTTCCCTGATCGCCCTAATTTTAAGTCTTTGTTGGCGATTATTGAGTCCAAAAGATAAAATTATTCTCTCTGGAAGTTCCAGAATCTGCGCCCTTTGAATTAGGTTTGAAGCATGATGGAATTTCGCACCCGGAAAGGCGTCTACTTGTAAGTCAGTGTTTTGGAACTTCGGGAGCCTGGCGACGTTAGAATCGCCCAAGATCAAATTTTTCTTACTGATCTTCAAACGCCACTCTGAATTCTTTTTAGTTGTGTTCGCGTGACGTTTGGGTCTACCAACTGAACTCGGGGAGCTCGCAAAAAACTCGTCATCTGTGGAACCGGTCCGTCCAGGTTCAAGACCGGTTCGCTGAAACGGATGAGGTAGGGAGACACATTGGGCACCGCCAGGTTCCGAAACAATCGGGCTCCGAACTGGGTCTCCAGGTATATGGGTAGGGAGCCTTTCGTATTCATTCAAAAAACGTGATAAGGGGGATAATACCCTTGTGTTATCAACCGGGATATCAGACTCCAAAAGATGGAGACTCGAGACAGGAGATGCGTGATTAGACATCACCGTGTTTCCAGATGGACATCTGGATGAAATGGTCGAGTCCTCCCGATCCAACGGAGCGCGGGAGGAGTGTGGGGGAGAGGAGGAGGTGCTACTGAGCCCCTCTCCCCTGGGCCCCCGGAGGGGGGAAATAGTACCCGGCCAGAGGTCGTCGGCTCCACCCCTTTACTCTCAGGGCGGTCGATTTCCTCAGGTTCTGGTCCCACCCCGCCGGGGGCCAAGGGAGGACGAGTGGAACAACGGGGGATTCTCTGTTCAAGTGGAGAAGTTTGGGGGGTCTGTGTGGGCCCCTCAGTTTTTGCCTCCTGTTGTGGTTGTCCCGCCTGTGTGGGCCGGACAGGTGCAAAAGTGATGAGAGGAGGATTCTCATCATCTACAACCACAGGCCAATCCCCTCCCGGAGGGGGATGTGCCGTAAATGTGTCGCCCCGTAAACTCGGTGAAGTTTGAATTTGAGCATCTATGGTTCTTAATTGGATACTGACAGAAGCTTGAGGCAAGGTAGAAGACGGAGGTGGTATCCCCCGTCTCGGTGGAGAAGCCACAACCTGTGCGTACGTTCGCTGTGGTGGTGGCGTAATGTCGTGTTGTGGTGACGCAATGTCGTGTTGTGTCCCATCCACCACAGGTGCTTCACTGTGCTGTTGTTCAGAAAGTTCAGCAGTGAATAGAGCTTTCGCTTGTTCAATCGTCTCCGTTGTCATTCTCTGGCCAAAGTTTCTGTCAGCCCAATTAGTAGCCACCTCAAATGCGTGCGGCCAATCAGATTGAGACGTTTGATCTTTGAGACTCTGAATGGTGTTTTCAATGAGCTCTTCATAATGTTGTTCAAGTATGAGCTGTGCAGTGAAACACCAATTCTTGGCGTTCCCATCCAACAGTGTTGTTACTCTGGAGTTCGGGAAGGCCGGTTTAATTGTAGTCATCAAAAGATCTGTGAGTTTCTGAAACGTTATGGGTTGGTTATCCCCTTTCTTTGTGGTTACTTTGTCGAGGTGGTGTACCGCACGAATGAGGTCGTACATGAGTTTGATTGTGGTCTTGAGCTGTGGAGGTGCTGGTGTGTAATTTTGATTACGTGGAGTTTCCATGGGTCGGGTTGTATTTGTTCGAAATAAATATCGGGTTTGCCTCGAGCCTCCACGATAATCAGTATTCCTGTTCGAAAAGACCTTACCAGAACCTGAATTTCCCCCCGGCTCACGAAAAGAAACCGTTGTAGGTGTTCGAGTGAAGGGACGAGTACGTAAAGGGTTAATTCTACCCAAATTGGGGAGAGAAAACGACCGATAGTTGAGAGGATGAGATATATCTCCTCCACGGTCTCTAGTGAGGTCGTTTCGAGTGTGAAAGTCTCGTTCGGTGAAATAATCGTGTTCAGGAGTGTAATAGTCATGCTCCGTGAAAGTGTCATAATTTGTAAGGGGGACATAATCATCAGTGAAGTTAGAATCTGTGTTGAAAGCGAGAGCATCACGTCTGTTTTTAGCTCGATCGCAAAAATAATCATCAGTGAAGTTAGAATCTGTGTTGAAAGCGAGAGCATCACGTCTGTTTTTAGCTCGATCGCGTTTTCTTTTGTTTTTAGCAGAACGGATCATATTGTGCTCACGTGCATCATCATTAAACACCATGTGACCAGAAGAAGAAACAGAGCGTGTGTTATAGGACAAAGCTCTATGATCTGTGTTAGAGAGAGCAGTATTTTTGCTCCTCTGATGACGAGCTGTCTGATTATTCACGTCTCTGTAACTCTTATTAATGAACTCACGTGTTTGGAATTGTGTTTCTATATATGGGTCATGCACATGATCAAACCGATCGTCTGCATCAAAGTCGTGATTAAAATCACGTTTGTGTTGTTGTACATTTCTCATTCTACTTGGAGGAACCGATCTGGATATCAGGGAGGGGTTTTTAGTCTCAACCGCAGTCGCGGAGCGTTTCTCTGTGCGCCGCGTCTCGACGAGCGATCCATCCCGAAATCGGCAAATCAGTTCAAAAAAGAAAACAAAAAGAGTACCGTTCGATTCGTCGCGACGTTTCGGTACACTGCCGTACCTTCTTCAGGCAGAATCAAACGGTTTTGATGTTCAAAACGATGTAGATACAACAATAAAGACGAGAGCACGAGAGCTGTTGCTGTCGGTGCAAAGAGCAATGAGTTATGAGCTGCAGTATGCACTCAGCATGTGACGTCACAGCACAAGCAGTAAGTCAGCAAGAAAAAATAAACAAACTTTATTAAAAACTTGTGACTGTGGAAAATCAGAAAGAAAATGTGATTGTAAATGTCAAATTGTGTGTAAATAAAGTATTTATTAAAGAATGAAATAATGTGTTTGGTGATCAAATTGTATGTAAATAATATAAAAAGTGAAATAATGTGTTTAATGGTTTTATTAAGAATAGAACAGTATGAAAAAGAGAATGAAAAAATCTGTTTTCAAAGCTTAGTGCTGAACACCTTAGAAATAAAGTAAAATAATAATATGAGTGTTTTTTATAAAAAAAGAAAAATTCAGTGTTTTAATTTAAAAGCATGCTAAGTTTATACATGTATCACGGTTAAAGTATAGTACTTAAACAAAAACAAGTTTTATAGATCATGGAAATTAAAGTAATATCTAAAGGAGTATGTTTTTATAACATTCCGTGTTTAACTGTCGAAGCATGCTAAATTTATGGGTTTCAAAATCTGTGTCTAGGTCAAAGTATTATAAATAGAAGGTCAAAATTATGAGTCAGAGATATGATTCGATTGCACCAATCATGGAAACAGATGAAAATATCTAACCATTCAAAGAAATATATGTGAAAATGGTCCGATATAAAGTAATAAAGCAATATATTTATAGAAAGAGAGGATAAACACCCAGAAACGATAAGGCCTCATTTCATAAAACAAATAAGTAAATAAACAAACATCTCACACCAAGTAAAGGAAATAGAATAGTTACTGTGTGTCTATTTTAACTTAAATCAAGTTATGTTTTTATAGTAGTAAACAGGGGAAATAAAATATGTAGTGATAAAATGAATGAAATGGAATAGCCAGAGCTCACCACCCAGCGATCCAGACCCCCAACAATGGGCCCCCCGAAGTCCAGAGAGAGAGGCACGGGCTAGATTAGGGAATTGTAATATCCTAAGCCTAGGCCCCAAAGGGCCCAGGCCCGGTTGTGCACAGGCCTTCTCTCAACTGGTCGCTTCCAGTGGGCCCAAAGCTCCGGTGAGAGGACCAAGCAGAGAGCCCCAGCCACCCAGTCTGTGTTGACTCCAACACATAAGCTAATAATAGTTTTTTGTGGGTTGAAATAAGTAGGGCTGCATCAGGTGGGGTTCAAAAATCTAGGTTTCCATTAGAAAGGGTTAGAGGTGTTAAGGGTAAGTTTTGAGTGGGTTTAGGTGTAAAGGTAGGTTTTAGGTGGGTTAAGGTTAGGGTAGGTTTTGAGTGGGTGTAGGTGTAAAGTTTTAGGTGTAAGGGTTAGTTTTAAGTGGGTTTAGGTGTAAGGGTAGGTTTTAAGTGGGTTAAGGTTAGGGTAGGTTTTGAGTGGGTGTAGGTGTAAAGTTTTAGGTGTAAGGGTTAGTTTTAAGTGGGTTTAGGTGTAAAGGTAGGTTTTAAGTGGGTTAAGGTTAGGGTAGGTTTTGAGTGGGTGTAGGTGTAAAGTATTAGGTGTAAGGGTTAGTTTTAAGTGTGTTTAGGTGTAAGGGTAGGTTTTAAGTGGGTTAAGGTTAGGGTAGGTTTTGAGTGGGTATAGGTGTAAAGTTTTAGGTGTAAGGGTAAGTTTTGAGTGGGTTTAGGTGTAAGGGTAGGTTTTAAATGGGTTAAGGTTAGGGTAGGTTTTGAGTGGGTGTAGGTGTAAAGTTTTAGGTGTAATGGTTAGTTTTGAGTGGGTTTAGGTGTAAGGGTAGGTTTTAAGTGGGTTTAGGTTAGGGTAGTTTCTGAGTGGGTGTAGATGTAAAGGTAGGTTTTGAGTGTGTTTAGATATCAGGGTTAAGGTTAGGATTAGGGTTAGGTGCAGTCCATCATAGTCAGGTGGGGTTCAACATGTGAGTTTAAAATGAAAAGGGTTTTAGGTGTGAGGGGTAGGTTTAGAGTGGGTTTCGGTGCAGTCAATCTTCAAGAAGAGATATGTAAAGTGTAAGTCAATTCCAAAAATAGAAAAAAGTAAATAAAAATAGAACAGATAACTGCACCGATAACTCACGTCTCATTGAGGCCTCTAGGATACATTGTGTCAAGGCGTTTCATCCAGAGCTTTTCCGCCCTCAGGCGGTCACTCAAGGACCAAAACAGACTCGCCTGTAGGCCCAAAAAGCGTAAGGAAGTCAGCCCGTGGGACATAAAGTGCTGGACCAGATATCTGCGTTTTTCGACTTTATGAGTGATACAATATACATGTTGGTATATCCGATTACATAGTTCGTTCTTTGTCTGTCCCACGTACTGTTTACGACACTTGACACAAAATATCAAATACACGCAATTGGACACTCGAGAGTGCAACAGATGTTGCAGGCGAAAGATTCGACCCGTGGACCTGCTCTTGACGAGCTTCTGGGGAGCAAAATATTTAAGGGAGCTGCTTCTACTTCTAGCAGGCGGAGTGGGTAGTTTGCTGCGTACTAGAAGATCTTTAAGATTTTGGTTTCTTTTAAAAGCTGCAATCGGTTTGTGTTTCTGCAAAAAGTTAGAATTAAATAGAAATTTTTCAAAATTAGCTTTCACCGCTAAATTAAGCTGTATACTTTGATCCGAATAATGTGCCACTAGAGGAATTATTTTATCTTTGGGTGTCGATTCCCCGGGTTTCGGTTGTCTGGGGTCACGAAAAGTTTTAAGAATCTGGCGTAGGAAAGATCTGGAGTAGCCGCGTTTGCGTAAAGCTGAGAAAAGGGTTTTTGTGGCGTTCAAAAAAGACGACGACTCAGAACAGATACGGTGAAATCTGAGAAGTTGGGATTTCACTATACCCCGAAAAGTATGCTTCGGGTGAAAACTCCGTCTATGTAAAAGCGAGTGAGTATCTGTTTCTTTGAAGTAAACCCGAAAGTCCAAACAACCGGTCTCTGAGAATTTTGGCCCCTTATATGTCGTAACATCTAAGAAATTCACTTCTCGAAAATCGAGCGTGTGCTTAATTTTGATAGATTTCTGATGGTTATTTAAATGTTGCGTGAAAGCCAAAAACTCATCTCTGGAGTGGGTCCAAACTCCCCAAATGTCATCAAGAAATCGAAAGTAAAGGAAAGGCCTGAGAGAGTAAGAAGATAACGCCGACTCCTCCCACTGCGCCATGAAAATATTTGCGTACGAGGGTGCGAAGGTTTTCCCCATCGCAGTCCCTTTTGTTTGTAGGTAGAATTTAGACTCAAATTCAAAGTCGTTTTTTGTCAAATTGATTTCTAAAAGTTTAAGTATGTAATCGTTCGGACGATTCGGATCGGGGTATTTTTCAAAACATTTCTTGACAGCCTCCACACCAACATCGGTTTCGATGTTAGTGTAGAGGCTGTCTATGTCAATGGTAAACAAAAACGCATTTTGTGGAATTTGGAGTCGGCTAATCTTCTCGAGGAAATCACACGTGTCCTTAATGTAACTGGCGTGTTTCTGCGAAAGTGGGTTAAGAAAGAACTCAATGTACTCCGCGGTGAAGTACGTCTCACTATTACAGTCGGAAACTATGGGACGCCCAGGTGGAATTTCATGAGGTTTACTCCAAGATTCCGGGCCTTTGTGGATTTTTGGGAGTAAGTAAAACCTCCTGGGTCTGGGGTTCCCATCCCCCAGGAGGTATTCCTTCTGTTTTGGGCTAATGATCTTTTGGTGACACATTTCCTCGAGTAAATTTTTAATCTCTCTCGCCGTTTGGAGATAAATGGGTCTGTCCAGGGGTCGATAATATTCTTTCGCATCGAGCTGTCGATGACCCTCCCATAAATATTGGGCCCTATCTAAAATTACGATCGCGTTACCTTTATCGGCTGGTTTTATGACAATGTTCGTGTTGTTACTTAACTCCCTAAGTGCTTTTTTCTCCCCTCGTGTTAAATTGTGACACACATCCAGTCCCCAGTTGAGGTGACGATAAGCGTATAAATCTGCTCTAACTATTTGTCTTATATTCTTCGGTAAACTAGACAAAGATGGTGTCCATTCAGAGGGGCCTGTAAATGGGAGTTTCTTTTTTTGGAGTTTTTTACCCTCAAAATAAGATTCAAGCTGGAGTCGGCGGTGGTATGCTTGTAGATCACCTAAGAGTTCTGTCTTTTTCGTCTTAAAACCAGTCGGTGTAGGAATAAAAGTAAGTCCTTTAGAGAGTAAAGCACGCTGATCGGAAGATAGAATGAACGTTTTAGATAGATTAACTATGAGGTTATCTACGCCTGGTGTTCGGCTAAAGTTAATGGGTAGTTTAAAAACATGGCCCAATGTAAAAGCATCGATTTTGCGGTGGAGGGCTTCCAGTGAATGCCATCCCTTTCCACCTCGAATTTCTCAGAACTCGGGAGGGAGGGGATACAATCGCAGTGTTTCTGGATGTAAACATTAATGTCCTCCAGCATTAGTTGTTCCGAGATCGGGAGGGCTCTAGAAAAATTGATCTCAGGAACAAAAATTTCTGCGTTCGGAAACCTGTCTCGAGCTGTTTTGATCAAAGTTTGGAGTTCCCTGATCGCCCTAATTTTAAGTCTTTGTTGGCGATTATTGAGTCCAAAAGATAAAATTATTCTCTCTGGAAGTTCCAGAATCTGCGCCCTTTGAATTAGGTTTGAAGCATGATGGAATTTCGCACCCGGAAAGGCGTCTACTTGTAAGTCAGTGTTTTGGAACTTCGGGAGCCTGGCGACGTTAGAATCGCCCAAGATCAAATTTTTCTTACTGATCTTCAAACGCCACTCTGAATTCTTTTTAGTTGTGTTCGCGTGACGTTTGGGTCTACCAACTGAACTCGGGGAGCTCGCAAAAAACTCGTCATCTGTGGAACCGGTCCGTCCAGGTTCAAGACCGGTTCGCTGAAACGGATGAGGTAGGGAGACACATTGGGCACCGCCAGGTTCCGAAACAATCGGGCTCCGAACTGGGTCTCCAGGTATATGGGTAGGGAGCCTTTCGTATTCATTCAAAAAACGTGATAAGGGGGATAATACCCTTGTGTTATCAACCGGGATATCAGACTCCAAAAGATGGAGACTCGAGACAGGAGATGCGTGATTAGACATCACCGTGTTTCCAGATGGACATCTGGATGAAATGGTCGAGTCCTCCCGATCCAACGGAGCGCGGGAGGAGTGTGGGGGAGAGGAGGAGGTGCTACTGAGCCCCTCTCCCCTGGGCCCCCGGAGGGGGGGAAATAGTACCCGGCCAGAGGTCGTCGGCTCCACCCCTTTACTCTCAGGGCGGTCGATTTCCTCAGGTTCTGGTCCCACCCCGCCGGGGGCCAAGGGAGGACGAGTGGAACAACGGGGGATTCTCTGTTCAAGTGGAGAAGTTTGGGGGGTCTGTGTGGGCCCCTCAGTTTTTGCCTCCTGTTGTGGTTGTCCCGCCTGTGTGGGCCGGACAGGTGCAAAAGTGATGAGAGGAGGATTCTCATCATCTACAACCACAGGCCAATCCCCTCCCGGAGGGGGATGTGCCGTAAATGTGTCGCCCCGTAAACTCGGTGAAGTTTGAATTTGAGCATCTATGGTTCTTAATTGGATACTGACAGAAGCTTGAGGCAAGGTAGAAGACGGAGGTGGTATCCCCCGTCTCGGTGGAGAAGCCACAACCTGTGCGTACGTTCGCTGTGGTGGTGGCGTAATGTCGTGTTGTGGTGACGCAATGTCGTGTTGTGTCCCATCCACCACAGGTGCTTCACTGTGCTGTTGTTCAGAAAGTTCAGCAGTGAATAGAGCTTTCGCTTGTTCAATCGTCTCCGTTGTCATTCTCTGGCCAAAGTTTCTGTCAGCCCAATTAGTAGCCACCTCAAATGCGTGCGGCCAATCAGATTGAGACGTTTGATCTTTGAGACTCTGAATGGTGTTTTCAATGAGCTCTTCATAATGTTGTTCAAGTATGAGCTGTGCAGTGAAACACCAATTCTTGGCGTTCCCATCCAACAGTGTTGTTACTCTGGAGTTCGGGAAGGCCGGTTTAATTGTAGTCATCAAAAGATCTGTGAGTTTCTGAAACGTTATGGGTTGGTTATCCCCTTTCTTTGTGGTTACTTTGTCGAGGTGGTGTACCGCACGAATGAGGTCGTACATGAGTTTGATTGTGGTCTTGAGCTGTGGAGGTGCTGGTGTGTAATTTTGATTACGTGGAGTTTCCATGGGTCGGGTTGTATTTGTTCGAAATAAATATCGGGTTTGCCTCGAGCCTCCACGATAATCAGTATTCCTGTTCGAAAAGACCTTACCAGAACCTGAATTTCCCCCGGCTCACGAAAAGAAACCGTTGTAGGTGTTCGAGTGAAGGGACGAGTACGTAAAGGGTTAATTCTACCCAAATTGGGGAGAGAAAACGACCGATAGTTGAGAGGATGAGATATATCTCCTCCACGGTCTCTAGTGAGGTCGTTTCGAGTGTGAAAGTCTCGTTCGGTGAAATAATCGTGTTCAGGAGTGTAATAGTCATGCTCCGTGAAAGTGTCATAATTTGTAAGGGGGACATAATCATCAGTGAAGTTAGAATCTGTGTTGAAAGCGAGAGCATCACGTCTGTTTTTAGCTCGATCGCAAAAATAATCATCAGTGAAGTTAGAATCTGTGTTGAAAGCGAGAGCATCACGTCTGTTTTTAGCTCGATCGCGTTTTCTTTTGTTTTTAGCAGAACGGATCATATTGTGCTCACGTGCATCATCATTAAACACCATGTGACCAGAAGAAGAAACAGAGCGTGTGTTATAGGACAAAGCTCTATGATCTGTGTTAGAGAGAGCAGTATTTTTGCTCCTCTGATGACGAGCTGTCTGATTATTCACGTCTCTGTAACTCTTATTAATGAACTCACGTGTTTGGAATTGTGTTTCTATATATGGGTCATGCACATGATCAAACCGATCGTCTGCATCAAAGTCGTGATTAAAATCACGTTTGTGTTGTTGTACATTTCTCATTCTACTTGGAGGAACCGATCTGGATATCAGGGAGGGGTTTTTTAGTCTCAACCGCAGTCGCGGAGCGTTTCTCTGTGCGCCGCGTCTCGACGAGCGATCCATCCCGAAATCGGCAAATCAGTTCAAAAAAGAAAACAAAAAGAGTACCGTTCGATTCGTCGCGACGTTTCGGTACACTGCCGTACCTTCTTCAGGCAGAATCAAACGGTTTTGATGTTCAAAACGATGTAGATACAACAATAAAGACGAGAGCACGAGAGCTGTTGCTGTCGGTGCAAAGAGCAATGAGTTATGAGCTGCAGTATGCACTCAGCATGTGACGTCACAGCACAAGCAGTAAGTCAGCAAGAAAAAATAAACAAACTTTATTAAAAACTTGTGACTGTGGAAAATCAGAAAAAAAATGTGATTGTAAATGTCAAATTGTGTGTAAATAAAGTATTTATTAAAGAATGAAATAATGTGTTTGGTGATCAAATTGTATGTAAATAATATAAAAAGTGAAATAATGTGTTTAATGGTTTTATTAAGAATAGAACAGTATGAAAAAGAGAATGAAAAAATCTGTTTTCAAAGCTTAGTGCTGAACACCTTAGAAATAAAGTAAAATAATAATATGAGTGTTTTTTATAAAAAAAGAAAAATTCAGTGTTTTAATTTAAAAGCATGCTAAGTTTATACATGTATCACGGTTAAAGTATAGTACTTAAACAAAAACAAGTTTTATAGATCATGGAAATTAAAGTAATATCTAAAGGAGTATGTTTTTATAACATTCCGTGTTTAACTGTCGAAGCATGCTAAATTTATGGGTTTCAAAATCTGTGTCTAGGTCAAAGTATTATAAATAGAAGGTCAAAATTATGAGTCAGAGATATGATTCGATTGCACCAATCATGGAAACAGATGAAAATATCTAACCATTCAAAGAAATATATGTGAAAATGGTCCGATATAAAGTAATAAAGCAATATATTTATAGAAAGAGAGGATAAACACCCAGAAACGATAAGGCCTCATTTCATAAAACAAATAAGTAAATAAACAAACATCTCACACCAAGTAAAGGAAATAGAATAGTTACTGTGTGTCTATTTTAACTTAAATCAAGTTATGTTTTTATAGTAGTAAACAGGGGAAATAAAATATGTAGTGATAAAATGAATGAAATGGAATAGCCAGAGCTCACCACCCAGCGATCCAGACCCCCAACAATGGGCCCCCCGAAGTCCAGAGAGAGAGGCACGGGCTAGATTAGGGAATTGTAATATCCTAAGCCTAGGCCCCAAAGGGCCCAGGCCCGGTTGTGCACAGGCCTTCTCTCAACTGGTCGCTTCCAGTGGGCCCAAAGCTCCGGTGAGAGGACCAAGCAGAGAGCCCCAGCCACCCAGTCTGTGTTGACTCCAACACATAAGCTAATAATAGTTTTTTGTGGGTTGAAATAAGTAGGGCTGCATCAGGTGGGGTTCAAAAATCTAGGTTTCCATTAGAAAGGGTTAGAGGTGTTAAGGGTAAGTTTTGAGTGGGTTTAGGTGTAAAGGTAGGTTTTAGGTGGGTTAAGGTTAGGGTAGGTTTTGAGTGGGTGTAGGTGTAAAGTTTTAGGTGTAAGGGTTAGTTTTAAGTGGGTTTAGGTGTAAGGGTAGGTTTTAAGTGGGTTAAGGTTAGGGTAGGTTTTGAGTAGGGTGTAGGTGTAAAGTTTTAGGTGTAAGGGTTAGTTTTAAGTGGGTTTAGGTGTAAAGGTTAGGTTTTAAGTGGGTTAAGGTTAGGGTTAGGTTTTGAGTGGGTGTAGGTGTAAAGTATTAGGTGTAAAGGTTAGTTAAGTGTGTTTAGGTGTAAGGGTTAGGTTTTAGAGTTAGGGTTAAGGTTAGGGTTAGGTTTTGAGTGGGTATAGGTGTAAAGTTAGGTTAGGTGTTAGGGTTAGGGTTAGAGTTAGGTTTAGGGTTAGG
>NW_026249824.1:0-60911 GCF_019703515.2 Myxocyprinus asiaticus
AAAAAAAAAAAAAAAGTTCGTTTAGATGTTACCACATGAAGCACATTTTATTTATTTATTTATTTTTAAACTAATTTAGTGAAAAAAAATATTTTGACCCCTAATATTCTAACTTTTTCTTGTCACCATTATTGGTGTGAATGATTCACTTAATCGTCAGAAATGGGCAAAAGAACTGCTTTGTATGCTTTGGGACAGCTGTGTGTCACCCACTGATCCAGTTTAGGATTAAAAGAGCATAAGCGCATAAATTGCAAGTGCTGAATGTAGCAAGTGACGAATTTGACACAGAAGTGTAAATCGCCCTTAGACTCAAATCTGTAATTGAAACCCATGATAAGAAACAGTGTATGTCCACATTCGTAGACAAAAATAAGTGACTAACTGTGTTATTTTCGATTCATTTTGTAAAGTTATTTATGAGAAAAAGGGTTTTTCTATGCTCTTGAAAAAATTTAATTCTTGAGACACGAGTTTTTCATCGGACAGTGATGATATGTACAAATATTGGAACTATTATGTATTATTTATATTGAATTATCTTTATTTGGGGGGCTTTCTCAACAAAATATGCTATATGCAATTAATTGCAGTTAATTTGATCAATTAATCTGCATGTCGTTTAATTAATCTGATTACAAATTTTAACTAATTGACACCCCTAAGACTGTACATAGGTTTCCAGAAGGACCCGAGTTACTGTACGGATTATATATCTTTATAATTTATGCTTTTAGAAGGCACAGTTTCACAGCTGTGTTTTTATCTAGTCCGAACACAGGATACAGAGGTTGAGTGAATGTGGTCTGGACTCTGTGAATGAGGCTCATTGTGTCAGAGACGCTGTAGAAGGACAGAATTCCTGCTTTGTGATCTACATACACTCCTATTCTTCTGGAGTTGGGGAATACTTCAGGCAGTTCAGTCTTAATATTATTGTGCCAGAATCTGTATCTGGAGCTAGAGCAGGATAATTTCCAGGACAGTTCATTACGTCCAGTCAAACACTTGTTATGCTGTCCCTTCCTGCAGATGTTTTTATATGTCACTGCGATACCCACACAAGCACCTTCATTCGCACTCCACTCCACTTCCCAGTAACAGCGTCCATCCAAACTCTCGCTACACAACACCTGCCACCAATAATCAAATCTGTCTGGATGATCAGGATACGGCTGAACTGCTTTAGTGTAAGAAGCCTTGGTGTTCTCTTTAGACAGATTAAAATGTTTATGCACTGTGTTTGGATCCAGAGTGAACGGACGGTAATCTGATGGAAACAAACACATAATCATTCATGACTTTCCATCATTAAAATAACACATAATCTGGATCTTTCTTCTTGTTATTATTATTAGGTTTAAGGTAATAATTTTTATTTTTATTTATTTTTTTTAATCGCTGGTGAGATCATCAGTAAAACGTCAATCCATCTCAACCCATATCATAGAATTTAGATGTACTACTGAACAAATTAACAGACACATTTTTTTTATTAGAGGGAATTTCAGTGTGTTTGTGTGAGTTTTTGTCATAGTAACTTACATTGTAGGAACTCCTTCCTGGTCTCATTTTCAGGTGCGAAATTGATCTGGGTAGTTTTAACTATGGAAACCAAATAACATCTGCAGTTTAATTCTCATTAAAGAGGATATTAAATCAAAATCAACTCCTTTTTTATTTAAATAACTTGAATAATTCTCAATTCATTTTTGAAAATAAATGAATCCCCATGTACCTATAGCAGATATCTTCTCGGTCTCCTCTGTACAGAACTGCTCCAATTTGTCTCTGAGTTGTGAGACAGATTTCACTACATGATCATAAGAGAGATGAGAAGTGACATTGATGTTGTCTGTTGATCCAGGAGGCACAGAGAGTGACTGGAAACTCTACACAGGTGCAAAGACAAGCGACACATAAAATAAAAATATAAGCCCTCATTTAAGGCTGTACTTTTTTCTCAGATTACTGTTACCTGAAGGAAATGAATGTGATCATCAGTGTGTGAAAGCTGCTGCATCTCTGCATTTCTCCTCCTCAGATCATCAATCTCCTGCTCCAGTTGCTCCAAGAGATCTTCAGCTCGACTCACTGCAGCCTTTTCCTGATCTCTGATCAGCTGTGTCACCTCAGAGCGCCTTCTCTCAATGGATGAGATCAACTCAGTGAAGATCAGCTCACAGTCCTCCACTGCTGTCTGTGCAGAGTGCTGGTAAAACACACACACACACACACACACACACACACACACACACACACACACACACACACACACACATTACTGGTAAAACACACACACAACTGAGAGTCCAGCAGTTGATCTTCTCAAAACTCACCTTGTGAAACATCACAGCCTCACTCAGATCCTGAACATCTTTCTCTTTCTGCAGGATTCTCTTCTGGAGTTTAATTTGTGTTTCCTCAAAATGTATCTATATGAAAAAAGATAAATACTGATAAACATGAAAAATGTTATATAAGAGTGAATGATGCAATAAATGGCTGTATGAGTCCAGTACTGGCTTGTGACCATAAAAACACACACATAAAGAAGATAAAGTACATGAACTGTTCCTCATGAGTTTCCACTGAAGAAGTGTACCTGTTTCTCAGTTCTCGCTGCTGCAGCTGATACACTGTCGTGGTTCTTGTGTTCATCCACCATACACAGAATACAAATACACTTCTGGTCAGTGCGGCAGTAAATTTCCAGCATTTTATCATGTCGAGGGCAGATCATCTGCTGGAGTCGTCCAGTGGCATCAGTCAAGTTGTGTCTCTTAGTCTTGAACAGATTTTCATGTTGTTCAAGATGATTTTGACAGTAAGAGTTGAGACACACCAGACAGGACTTGACCGCTTTCTGTTTTCTTCCAGTACAGACATCACAATCCACATCTGCAGCACCAGCGTAACAGGGAGTCTCTTGGATTCTCGTCTTCTTCAGTTTCTCCACCATTTCAGCAAACATCACATTTTTACATAAAGCAGGTCTTGGATTGAAGGTCTGTCTGCACTGAGGGCATTTGTATATCCCTGTATTATGATCTTCATTAAAGCAGTCTGTAATACAGTTCATACAGTAACTGTGTCCACAGGGAATGGTCACTGGATCCTTGAGGAGATCCAGACACACTGGACAGCAGAACTGATACGGAGCCACTGAAATATTGGTTTCTGCCATTTCACTGTAGTTACACAAAGACAGAGAGAGCAAATTAACTAGTTCACTATTTTGCTTAGGGTGACCAGATGTCCTGCTTATTTTGACCAACAGAGGGGGCTGATCGCTATTTTCTTTTATTTTTTCTTTTTTTATTTTATTTATTTATCACACATTATACATTTGCACATATACAGTGAAATTCTTTTTGAACATATCCCATCTAAGCTGGGGTCAGAGCGCAGGGTCAGCCATGAGATGGCGCCCCTGGAGCAGATAGGGTCAAGGGCCTTGCTGAAGTGCCCAACAATCTTGGCAGTGCTGGGGCTTGAACCCCCAACCTTCTGAACAACGTTTCTTCCTTCCTAACGTTACACTTGTAGAGGTCTGGCAAAACCAGAGCCTTAACTGCTGAGCCACCACTGCCCCTATTGTAGCTTCAAGTCTTTCATCTTCCCTTACTGATTACTGCCAGTTTTGCCAGACCTCTACAAGTGTAACGTTAGGAAGGAAGAAACGAGAGCTGGATCTAAGTGCGGCTAAAAAGAGTTTAATGAAGTGAAGTAAACAAAGTACAAAATAACGGGGTAAACACAGGAATAAAAGAAACATCCACGAGGGGAAAACACAGGAACAAAGTTAACATTCACGAAGGGCACTGGTCATACACAGGAGGTCAAAACACATAACAACTGACAAAGACTAAGAAAACAACAGGGCATTAAATACACAATGACTAATGTGTAAATGAAAGACAGGTGAAGACAATCAAGGACAGCTGGCAGTGATGAGGGCAGGGAATTATGGGAAATGTAGTCCAGGAGGAACAGATGACAGGGGAGAAACACAAGGCAAACAACAGTGAATCATGACAGAACACCTCCCCCTCTAATGGGTGGCTCCTGAAGCCCAAGGAAGGCTGGTCATGGAGGCAGGGCCAAGATGGAGCCGGAGACCAAGGATACAAGAGCAGAACAGGCGGAAGGCCGGGAGACCAAGCAGAGCAGTGCAGATCAGGCGGACGGCCAGGAGACCAGAGCAGATTGGGTGGATGGCCGAGAGACTAAGGAGACCAGTGCAGATCAGGTGGACAGCCATGAGACCAGGAATACCAGAGCAGATCGGGTGAACGGCCGAGAGACCAAGGAGACCAGAGCAGATCAGGCGGACGGCCAGGAGACCAAGGAGATCAGGGTAGATCGGGCAAATGGCCAGGAGACCCAGGAGACCAGAGCAGATCAGGCGAATGGTCAGGAGACCCAGAAGACCAGAGCAGATCAGGCGGACGTCCAGGAGACTCAGAAGACCAGAGCAAATCAGGTGGGTGGCCAGAAGACCCAGGAAAACAGAGTCTATCAGGCGGACAGCCAGAAGACCAGAGCAGATTATGTGGACAGCCAGGAGACTCAGAAGACCAACTCAGGGTAGGGACTGGATCAGGAGGCCTGGTTGGCGGCCACAGGGCTGAAACAGGATCAGGAGGCCTGGGTGGCGACCACAGGGTCGAGATAGGGTCAGGAGGCCTGGGAGGTGGCCACAGACTAGAGGCTGGAGCCGTGGAAGGCTCTGAGGGCAGAGCCGTGGAAGGCGGAGCTGTAGTAGGCTCAGGGGGCGAAGCAGTGGCAGGCGGAGCCGTGGGAGGCTCCAGGGGCGAAGCCGTGGAAGGCAGAGCCATGGGAGGCTTGAGGGGCACAGCTGTAGAAGGCGGAGCCATGGGAGGCTCGAGGGGAGAAGCTGTAGAAGGCTGAGCCATGGCAGGCTCGAAGGGTTAAGCTGTGAAAGGCGGAGCTGTGGGAGGCTCGAGGGGCGGAGCTGTGGAAGGCGGAGCCATGGGAGGCTCGAGGAGCGAAGCCGTAGAAGACAGAGCCATGGCAGGCTCAAGGGGCTAAGTCATGGAAGGCGGAGCCGTGGCAGGCTCGAGGGGCGAAGCCTTAGATGGCGGAGCCGTCACGGGCTTGAAGGGCGAAGCCATAGAAGGCGGAGCCGTGGCAGGCTCGAGGCTAAGAGTCCAGGATGACTGGGAAATGATGTCAGTGGTCATGAACATGAGCAGAGTCTCGGGAGTGACCTCTGTGGGCATGGGCTGAGATTCGGGGACGACCTCTGTGGTCGTGGGCGTAGACAGAGACTCGGGTACGATCTCTGTGGTCGTGGGCATTGACAGAAACTGCGGAACGACCTCTGTGGTCGTAGGCATTGACAGAGATTCTGGTACGACCTCTGTGGTCGTGGGCGTAGACAGAGACTCGGGAACAACCTCTGTGGTTGTGGGCGTAGACAGAGACTCAGGTACGACCTCATGTACATGGGCAGAGACTCGGAGACGACATCTGTGGTCGTGTACATGGGCAGTGACTTGGAAACGACCTTCGTGGTCGTGTACATGGGCAGAGATTGGAAACGACCTCCATGGTCGTGTACATGGGCAGAGACTCAGAGACGGAAGCCTTTCTCCTCCTCCTCCTCCTTCGGGAGGCTGACATAGGCAACGTGGGCTCTGGGATGAACGAGGCTGGCAACATGACTCTGGGACGGACGAGGCTGGCAATGCTGTCTCTGGGATGGACGAGGCTGGCAACGCTGGCTCTGGAACGGACGAGGCTGACAACGCTGAATCTGGGACAGACGAGATTGACAACGCTGGCTCTGGGACAGACGAAGCTTCCAGCTCATTGGCTGTGGCAGGCATGGGTATTGACTCATTGGCCGTGGCAGGCGTGGGCATTGGCTCATTGGCTGTGGCAGGCGTGGGCATTGGTTCGTTGGCCATGGCAGGTGTGGGCTTGTTGGCCGTGGCAGGCGTGGGCGTCGGCTCGTTGGCTATGGCAGGCGTCGGCTCGTTGGACATGGCAGGCGTAGGCGTCGGCTCGTTGGCCGTTGCAGGGGTGGCGGGTGGCCGTGGCAGGCAAGGGCACTGATCATTTGTGGGGAAGGGTCTTCGTGGCCCTACGCACCGATATCAGTGGCAGATAATTCAACTTGGAGATAAGGGCCATGAAGGGCTTCAAGACAGGGGCCGCGGAATGCTTGGAGCAATGAATCGCAGAAGACCACTGTCCTGCAATGGGTGGGCCGCACCCCCGAACAATATCGCCAGCGGTTCCATTCCCTTACGCTGAGTGAAGCCGGCCGCCCGTTTTCATTTGCATAACAGTTCTGGGATGCCTGCCGAAAATGGGTGCTAACAGGAAAAATAAAGTTAGTGGACCGACCAGTGCTTGCCAATTGTAGGTTTGCCAGTGGAAAAAAGAAAAACGCTAGTTGACCGACCAGTGCTTGCCAACTGTCAGCTTACCACTGAAAAAAAAAGGGCGCAGTGTGGAGGACATAATAGAGTTGATGGTGCTGGAACAGCTGACCATTCGACTGCCCAAGAAGACTGCAGAATGGGTCCAGTGCCATCGCCACACATCGGTGGATGACGCCGTCCAGCTGGCCGAAGCCCACATGGCGGCTTACCCCAGAGCAGTCCAAGTCTCTCTCTCTCCCTACTACTCCCCCTCCTGCCCCTTCCTCTCCACCCTCTCGACCTGTTCCCGCCCCCCAGAAATGGTATTTGCCCAAACCGGTGCTCCGCTTCCACGGGCTGCACTATGTGCCGACACCCTCCACTACCCCTCTCCGTCGTCCTTCACAGGGTGATGTCCCTGCTGCTACGGGTGCAGCCGGGGAGCCTGGGCCGGTCTGTTGTTCACGGGGATGTATGCAGATGGTGTGCGGCATGCCGTGAATGTCAATTGGTAAATCTACCGGCCACCCAAAGAGCGCCATTGTGCCCGTTACGTTAATCAAGACCCCCTTCGAAAGAATTGGTATGGACCTCGTTGGGCCATTAGAACGGTCAGCACGTGGATACCGTTTTGTATTAGTCCTGGTGGATTAAGCAACATGATATCCGGAAGCAGTGCCTTTACACAACATCTCAGCACATGGGGTTGCGGAGGCACTCTTCAAAATTATCTCCCAGGTGGGGATTCTGAAAGAAATCCTCACTGACCAAGGCACAACTTTATGTCACGAACACTACGCAAACATTACGAATTGTTGGGGATCAAATCGATTCGCACCAGCGTTTATCACTCGCAAACTGACGAGCTGGTGGAACGATTTAATCGAACCCTGAAAAATATGATTTGCAAGTTCGTGCACGAGGACGCTAGAAATTTGGACAAATGGCTGGAACCCTTATTATTTGCAGTCAGGGAGGTCCCGCAAGCCTCCACGGGTTTTTACCCATTCAAGCTCCTGTACAGACGCCGGCCCCGCGGGGTGCTTGACATCATACAGGAGGCATGGGAGGAAGGACCTTCCCAGAACAAGAATGAAATTCAATATGTCCTTGATCTTTAAGTAAAGCTACACACACTGGGTCAGTTGTCACAGAAGAATTTGCTCCAAGCTCAAGAGACACAAAGCCGGCTCTATATTAGGGGCGCCCAGCTATGGGAATTTGCACCGGGAGACAAAGTACTTGTATTACTCCCCACATCGAGCTCCAAATTGCTCACCAAGTGGCAAGGACCCTTTGAGGATCTCGATTATGAGGTTAAACGAATGGATAGAGGCGGAGCACATCAAATTTACCACCTCAACCTCCTTAAATTATGGAGGGAGGTGGTCCCCGTGTCCATGGCGACGGTAGTTCCGGAGAGGGCAGAGCTCGGGCTGGAGGTGAAGTTCAAAGTCGATCCATTCACCCCGGTCCCTTGTGGAGACCACCTCTCACCGTCCCAGCTCACGGAGGTGGCCAGGTTGCAAAAGGAGTTTGCGGATGTGTTTTCTCCTCTTCCCAGTCGTACTAATCTCATACAACACCATATCGAGACTGCACTGGGAGTATTTGTGCGTAGTCAGCCATACATCATACCTGAGCACAAGAAAAAAGTGATTCGGGACGAATTAGAGGCAATGCTAGATGGGGGTAATAGAAGAATTACACAGCAATTGTGAAGAGTGACGGGTCAGTCCTGTTCTGTGTTGATTACCGGAAAGTCAACGCGGTGTCTAAATTTGACACGTACCCAATGCCCCGAATTGATGAACTGCTCGATCGGTTGGGTGCGGCTCAATTTTATTCGACACTGGATTTAACTAAGGGATATTGGCAGATCCCCTTAACGCCATTATCCTGAGAAAAAAACGGCCTTTTCCACACCGTTCGGATTACACTAATTCATCACTCTTCCGTTCGGTTTGTTCGGGGCTGCCACCATGTTCCAGCGCCTCATCTATAAGATCCTCTGGCTACACGCTGCGTATGCCGCTGCCTACTTAGATGATATCATTATATACAGTAATGATTGGCAGAGGCATATGCAGCATCTGAGAGCCTTGCTGAGGTCGCTGAGGCGGGCGGGGCTCATGGCAAACCCAAAAAAGTGCGCAAGTGGGCAGGTGGAAGTACAGTATCTGGGCTTCCACTTGGGTCATGGGCAGGTATGTCCCCAAATTGATAAGACTGCAGCGATTGCGGCCTGCCCACATCCCAAGTCCAAAAAGGAGGTGGGGCAGTTCATGGGGCTGGCTGGCTATTACAGAAGGTTTGTTCCTAATTTTTCTGATATCATCAACACCTTGACTGATCTCACTAAAAAGGGGGCACCTGATCCAGTCCAGTGGACGGAGGCGTGCCAACAGGCTTTCACGAGAGTGAAATCTGCACTCTGTGGCTGGCCGCTTTTATATGCTCCTAACTTCGCTCTCCCCTTTTGTTTACAGATGGATGCATCAGAGAGGGGGTTTGGGGGCCGTGCTCTCACAGGAGGTGTAGGGTGTGGAGCGCCCCGTGCTGTACATTGGTTGTAAGCTCTCTTTGAGAGAGACTAAGTACAGCACCATAGAGAAAGAGTGTCTTGCCATCAAGTGGGTGGTCCTAACCCTTTGCTACTACCTGCTGGGGATCACGCCCCGCTTCGGTGGCTCCACCGCATGAAGGACACTATTGCACAGATCACTCGTTGGTACTTGGCTCTTCAGCCCTTCAAATTTAAGGTGGTCCACAGGCCGGGGCCACAGATGGTTGTGGCTGACTTCCTCTCCAGGAATGGGGGGGGGGGGGGGTTGGCAGGCCAGACGGTGCCCGGGCCTGAGTCAGGCGGTGGGGGTATGTGGAGCAGGACGTGGTCATGTGTCTGTCACTGGGGAGAGAGGAAGCGCCTTTAAACACTAAACACCTGTGTCTTGTTTCAGTGACGATGGCGACGGGCTATAAAAGGCCACCAGATCCACGGACCGAGAGAGAGAGTTTCGTGAAGCTGAAAAGCCACTTCTTTACCTGTGAAGCTGATGCTTTGTTTGTGAAGCTGAAAAGCCTGTTTGGTGTTTGTGAAGCTGAAAAGCCTGTTCATTGTTTATGAAGCTGAAAAGCCTGTTCTTTGTTTGTGAAGCTGAAAACGCTTGAATAAAAGCTGATTTACCTGGACTGCCACCCCACTTCCCGCTTCCTTCTTGCTGGAAATTTTACATGGAGTTTTGGCTATTCAGGGCAAGACAGTCATACTTTGAGTCGGGGGATAAAAGCAGGGAAGCTTTTGGCTAGATATATAAAGCAGAGAGAGTCTTTTTCTACCATTCCCTCAATGAAATCTGTTTGTGGTGAAATATTTATCTCGGCCATTGATATTAATAATGCTTTTAAAGAATTCTATCTTGATCCCTATAGTTCTATGTCTTTGTCTACTGATGAAGATATTAGAAACTTTGTGGAACCATTAAAACTCCCTAAACTGATGACTGAGCAAAAAAATTATCTTGATTCTGAGATAACCTTGGAGGAGCTTGGTAAGGTAATTAAGGCCTTGCCTACAAGCAAGTTTCCTACAAGCCAGATGGCTTTGCCGCTGAATTTTTTAAGATATTATGCTACAGAACTGGCTCCACTTTTGTTAGAAGTTTATATGGAATCAGTAAAGAATGAAAAGCTTACACCAACCATGACACAAGCCCGGATCAGTCTGATTCTTAAAAAGGACAAATATCCAAGTGATTGTAAGAGTTACCGTCCAATTTCCTTGATAGATGTAAATATTGTCAAAAAAAATATTTTCTGGCTAACCGATTAAGTTATGACATCTCTTATACATATAGATCAGGTGGGGTTTATTCGGGGCCACAGCTCTTCTGATAACATTAGGCGTTTCATCAATATCATATGGTCAGTGACAAATGATCAGACTCTGGCCGCTGCCATCTCACTTGACACTGAAAAGGTGTTTGATATGGTAGAATGGGATTAGCTTTTTAAGATTTTTGAAATATATAGGTTTGGGAATACTTTTATTGAATGGAATCAGTTACTTTATAGACACCCGGTAGCAGCGGTACAAACAAATGGATTAATTTCAGATTATTTTACTCTGGATAGGGGCACCTGCCCCTATCTTTTCCCATTATTATTCTGTCTTGCCCTGGAACCATTAGCAGCTGCGATAAGAAGGAAGATGATTTTCCAGGGGTGGTGGTGGTGGGAGGTATGGCGCATAAGCTTTTGATTTACAGATGATATTTTATTATTCATCTCCGACCCCACTAGATCTATGCCTTGCCTCCCCAAATTGTTAATTCCTTTTCTTAGTTCTCAGGATACATAGTCAATTGGTCTAAATCCAAAGCTTTGGCTTTGACAGCGTACTGCCCAGTAATGGCTTTTCAGCCGGGCGCCTTCCAGTGGTCCAAACAGGGCATTAAGTATTTGCGCATTTTATTCCCAGCAAATTTGTGTTAATTCTGACCCCTTAATAAAAAGGTTTTCGAGCGACGTGGGCAGGTGGGCTTCATTACATTTATCTATGATTGGGAAGGTTAATGTTATTAAAATGAATTTTATTCAAAAATTCAACTACCTGCTACAATCTCTCCCTGCAGATATCCCCCTCTGTTATTTCAAGCATAGCATTTGATAGCATAGTGAAGTCCTTCATTTGGAATGGTAAGCATCCCAGATTACATTTCAATAAGTTACACAGGCCGATTGACAAAGTTGGGCTAGGCCTACCCAAGGTTTTGTTTTATTATTATGCGTTCAGTTTTAGACATTTCACTCATTGGTCGCTTCTACCAGAGAGAGCCCCTCCCTGCTTTTGTATTGAACAGGAAGTTCTTGACACTATTTTGCCATTGCAAAGCTTTTCTATTAAACTAACTGGAGAAGTTAAGTTACACCCAGTTATCTCGCATTTGCACATGGTATGGATAAAAGTGTCCAGAGTGTTTAATTAGTAAATATAATTAAATGTTGCCTCGAGCATATGGCTGAACCCAAAATTATGTATTAATAAGTCCTTTTTCTGCTGGTCAGAGTGGATTGTGAGGGAGGTTAATACGCTCAGTGACCTATATGAGAAGGAGTGTTGAGATCCTTTGAAAATATGATTCAACATTTTAGGATTCCCAGATCTCCATTGTTTAGGTATTTACAGCTGCGCCACCTGCTCTGTGCTATTTTTGGGAGAAGCATACACCCCCCTAAAGTGGCAGATACTCTGGGAGTGGTGATGACTGCTTTTGGAAAAGGTTATGAGGCATCAGTGTATTACTCCCTGTTAATTCAGAGTCTGGGGGATGGAGCTTCAACTTCTCTCAAGAGATTATGGGAGAAAGATTTAAACTTGGTATTGGAGGAGGGAGTGATGTCTAGTATTCTAAAAAATGTAAAGTCTACATCTAGAGATGAAAAGGTATTCGGAGAGAAGAGTTTTAAGTTCATATAATTTGATTCCGTATTTTCTGTCATATTTATTTAATCTGTGACTGGAATCAATGAACATTGTTAATAAAAAAAACCCCCAGAAAAACATGGAGCAATAAAAAAAAAAAGAAAGAATTTGTAATAAAGAATCTGCAAAGAACAACAATAAATGTAAATCAGCATATTACAGCATAGATTAAATTGTGCCTTGCAGGGTAACACGTGACTGAAAAGGAGCACCATAATGCATAAAAGTTCAAAAAACAAAATACATAAAAAAACAGGTCCATATGAGATACGCAAATAGGTGAAATAGTATAGCTAATAACTATCATTATACAATATTGAATATATTTGTGTCATGATTACAAAGTAAATAAATCCCAATATGAGGCATCCCCAACCCTCCTTCAGAAATTTATTTTTAGGCCCTGAATCCCCTGATAAAGAACATAGTGAAAGTGGTACATACTATAAATAACCCTCAGTTATTTGCGTTCTGAATTTATAGCTACAATATACTGTATATGCTTTTATTTTATTTTTGTTCACATTGTCCCCCTTTATTGGTTATTCCACCTATCGGGACTCATTTGAAGTGTGATTCCTCTGATGAACGGGAGAGTGAATGGACGAAGCACCAGCAATCAGCACACACATAGTAGTTAACGAGTCACAGATGTTGAAACGAGGGAATAATGGAGTTTAAAGTTAGTTTAAAGCTAAAATTTGCACATTTATTTTTGTTTTATTTTAGTACCTGTTTGAGAAAGGGCACAAGGTAAATAATGTGTATTTTATGTGTTTATATTTTGTGTATCGTTGTGTTTGCGTAAATTTGTAGCCAATTGTGTTGTCTTCTTGTTTATTTAAATAATGTTTCATACTAAAATACCAATTATATTTTATTTTGCCTATCTTTAGCTCTTATGTTGTGTGTGGATTCAACATGTATGTAAAAGAAAATTAAAAGAGACATTCACAGACATCAGTGGAAGTGTCAAAATTGTTTCTATTCTACCGGGCTGCTACAGTTCATATAATTTAATTTGTAATGCTGAAGGGAAATGGTATAGTCAAGTAAGCTCAGACTTTCCTTTTATGTTTTATGCCTTTTCAATCCTTTCCCTGTGAATATGTTTTAGATGTTAAATGTTTACATTCTTGACTGTACTCCATGAAATGATAAGATACTCAAAAGGCAAGACCCCTGTGCTGTGAAGTCAGCTGCAATAGTTCCTCATTGTTTAAATGTTTGATCAGTTCACTATTATGACACAATGTCATTTGTACAGTGTAGAAAAGACTGAACTCATTGACATGGAACAAAAGACAATTAAAAACAGTCAACTTTACTTTCATGTATGAATTTCAACAGAGTATGAATATATTCAACAGAGCATGATATACCATAATTTTATCACATTACTACATTCATATGGTCAAAATACATAAAATCCGAATTCGCCCACCTTTTTTAATTCTCATACAGATACAATGAGAGAGGCGAGGCTGATTTATCCCATTTGGAACATATATAGGGAAAATATACGTTTCTTCTTCGCGGTTTAAATATACCACAATTACAAAGACAAGTCCCCCTAAATAATCAGAAATGGCCAGACTGTCCCTCCTAATAATTGATATCCTTGTTGCTGTTCTGCTGCAGTTCAATATGCACCACTGTCTAGTTGTCATTAAATTGTTGCAGGAACAATATAATGGTTTAAAAAAGTAAAATTTTTAGCATGCTCCAATTGAAAATATGTCATGAACAGTATGTGAATTTGGATGTCATTCATAATTGTGAATGTGAAAATATTAACGGAGCAGGTTTCAGCATATCAGGCTTAAAGGGTTAGTTCACCCAAAAATGAAAATTATCCCATAATTTACTCACCCTCAAGCCATCCTATGTTTATATACCTTTCTTCTTTCAGCCAAACACAGTCGGAGTTATATTAAAAAATATCCCTGCTCTTCCAAGCTTTATAATGGGAGTGAATGGTACCTTAGATTTTGAAGCCCAAAAAAGCACATCCATCCATCTTAAAAGTAATCCAAACAGCTCCAGGGGGTTAATAAAGGCCTTCTGAAGCGAAGCGATGCATTTTTGTAATGTATAACTTTATAAACTATAATCACTGGCTTCTGGTAACGGCCGTCTGTGCGTTCTACGGTGAAAAGTGATGAACGCGGAAGCGCGCGTTGTTTACTGCAAAGGAATACGGCGAAAAGAAGTGAGTTCCTGGTCGGTGTACTCTAGTTCAAACAAATAGGGCTGGGCAAAAAACTCAATCTCCTCTTCTCTTATATCGAAATCCTCCAACATTTTTCTTTAAAAATCCTCATTGTTGACTTCTAATTCGTGACCGGCATTTTGTTTTGCTTTATCCTCTGCGCTTCTGCATTCGTCACTTCTCACCGGAGCTTACGCTATGCCTACGTCATATGCCGGAACTCGACTCTCTCGTGAACGCGTGGACAGCCGTTACCGGAAGCCAGTGATTATAGTTTATAAAGTTATAAATATGGATATTTATAACGCATCGCTTCGCATCAGAAGACGACCTGGAGCCGTATGGATTGCATTTATGATGGATGGATGCGCTTTTTTGGGCTTCAAAATCTAAGGTACCATTCACTCCCATTATAAAGCTTGGAAGAGCCAGGATATTTTTTTATATAACTCCGATTGTGTTTGGCTGAAAGAAGAAAGTCATATACACCTAGGATGGATTGAAGGTGAGTAAATTATGGGATAATTTTCATTTTTGGGTGAACTAACCCTTTAAGACAAAGAGCGAATGTGTGTAACTGTAAAGGAATATGATAGGTTATCTGGCTAGATTTAAACGTAGCTTTTAGAAAATTCACTTGACATTGTCTAAGATAATGATGTATAAAACACAGAATATAGCTTATTTTATGGTATGTTGTAATTTTTTATTTTTTTTCCCTCTTTGGACCTTGAAAAGAGTGGTCAATATGAACTATTTTTGTATGGATAAGAGCAGTGTTCAGATTCTTGAAGACAAGATTGTGTTAAGACAACGGTTGTTTTTCAATTCCAAGAATGCAGAGAATGGACTTGTGTTCTTATGAAGACCAGTCTTGCCAAGCTATCTTGGAAGAATGAACTCGGAAGGACAGGAGGATGTGGAATGCATCTATTGTGAGCTTTGATATGTGCTGCAATCTTCCTGTTGAGGTGAGGTTTTGCAGGACTAGTGACATATTAAAAGAATAAAAGTATGTAAACACTTGTTTTCTCCATGGTTATCACTGTATTAAAATGACACCCAAAAAAACAACAAATGTTGATGGAGTATAACGACTCTCATGAGCACCAGACGATCGCAAGCTTACAGCGGGAAACTCTTGAGGAAAAACAAAATGATAAATGTCCTTCATCTGCCACCGTAGTACCGAGTTCTTGCCCACAAGTCACCATCCGATGCATCCTCGATTTCGAGGACACATCCGGGTAATTTCCTGCGTTCTCCCATTCTTGAGGATTGGAATTGAACTACGGCAGTGAATGATGATGTAAAGGAGTCCACAAGAACGTAAGAACAAAATAATGCACATTGAGAAAAAGCCAAAAGGCGAATTCCAAACAGCGTTTTTGCGCTCTTAAAGGGCACTATGGAAAGGGGACACCACACGAAGGGGTGTTCCAAATGAAAGTGAGCAACTCAAGCCCTCCACGAAGGGCCCTTCCACAAGGCCGTTAGCGAGTTTTACATGCGAGGGTCACTTCGAGGGAGTAATTTTCAAATTTATGATCACATGACCCTGGGTGGTGTGTCCTCTGGATATATTTTAAAGCAAGGTTGTCAATCAGAACATATTACATGTTCAAACACTCGGGCAAGTGCTATAGCCCTTTTATAACAGATACTTCTCCTCTTCTGCAGTTTACATTCATCCGCATACGTAAGATGGTAGACAGCCAGAAGCAGAGAGATACACCAAAAACAGGGTCCATATTTTCCTGTAGGCTAGTCTAAACCCTGTGGTTTATTGTTATTTATTTATTATTCTGTTTGGAATTTGCCCTTTGTGATTGAGATGCTATGGAGATGGTTATTTCACGGCCAAGTTTTCAGAGTAATTGATCATTAATAAATGTTTAATTTATATAGGCATACTGTATATATTTCTCACTTTAGATATAGTTAGCATATAGTAAATTCTTTATTACGGACTATATATTAAATAATAATTGCTTTAATATTAAGTGTTACTATAACAGTAACAAATACATGAATTACGTTTAAATGTAAATCCAATTAAATACATATATAATTATTTACTATGAATTCATGCCTTGTTCATGTTAAAAAAAAAAATGATCAAACTGCCTATAAATGAACTTATTAAACAATAATATATCATTTGCTACAGTGAATATAAACAAATATCAAACTATTTGTATGTAGCTTATTAATGTAGGAACAATATTTTATAAATTATAAATTGACTATAAACTAACGCTTTACAGATTCTTTATACCATGTAGTTATTACAAAGTGTTACCATAGCATCTAACACTATTTACACTTAGTGCAAATAGCCTCTGCCATAACAATATTGTCATCTTTGTCATTATCATTAGGAAAAAAAGATTGAATAAACAAAAAAGCTTCACATCATAGTTAATGTTTTCAATGTACACTAATTAAAAGTATGCAAAACTACAAAGTCTGCCAATAAGAGTCAGCCTACATGTCATGCACCAGTCCGACAGAATCACAAGCAGGTGCTGTTTGACATCTGACGAAGCTTCAGCATCCAATGGGTTGACAATTTTATGCTGGTCTACACTTTGTAGTGTAATCCATATCCCTTAAAAGGTGTCTCACCCCGCTGAAAGAAGCAAAGGTTTCTTGGAGAAAGCTACAGACAGATCAGGAAAGATGTGCACTCTTTTACCGTTATGGGTGAGTGAAGTTCCCGGATCACTGGCCTTTCGAAGAATGTTTACCCTGTCATGATAGTAGTGCAGCCTGACCACGAATAGTTACGGATGGGGGCTCGCCTTGTTTTGGTTTGGGTGGTGGTGGCCAGTGAGCCCTAATCGACAACAGATTCCATGTCAAGTTTATATATCTTATATCTTGAAGCATCTGTGCAACAAACTGAGTCGGCTGAGAGCCTTAAATTCCCTCATTAACGCAGACAATTCCAATATTGTTACATCTCGCTCTGCTTTCCAAGTCATCACATTTAGCCCTCAGAAGTGATACTTCTTTTGCAAGTGTCGTGATCAATTTTTCATGAATTCATCACAAAAGACGACTGCCTTTTTAAGTATGCTGATCCGGTTTGCATGTGAATCAGACGTGGCTCATAGAGTGCTGACAGTAGCAGTTAATCTGCCATACCCTGGCACTCAAAGTCGCTTGGAGAATCACGTCCAGCATCATGGCTGCCTTTAGCTTGATGAGTATTTGGCATTTTGCCTATGGTTACCAGCGAACTGCACCCAAATTGTTAAATAAAGTGCACAATTTATCAACTTAATCTCAAACAAACAGTGTACAATGTAATTAATTTTACACTTCCTAGAGCAAACTGTAAATAAAAAGTAGTTCAAATGTCAAATGCCCGAGGAGCTATCTTTAGTCACATCACAGAATCACAGGACTTAATGACTACAGACCTGTCGCCCTGACGTCTGTGGTCATGAAGTCATTTGAGAGACTGGTGTTGGCCCACCTGAAGAACATCACTGGACCCTTTCTAGATCCCCTTCAATTTGCTCATCGAGCAAACAGGTCTGTGGAGGATGCAGTCAACATGGGATTGCATTATATCCTGCAACATCTGGAAAGACCAGGGACATATTCAAGGATCCTTTTTGTGGACTTTAGTTCAGTTTTCAACACCATCATCCCAGCTATTCTCCGGACTAAATTACACCAACTCTCTGTTCCCACATCTATCTGTCAGTGGATTACCAGCTTTCTGATGGACAGGCAGCAGCTTGTGAGACAAGGGAAATTCACTTCCAGCACCTGTACAATCAGCACTGGTGCCCCCCAGGGATGTGCGCTCTCCCCACTACTCTTCTCCCTCTACAACAACGACTGCTTCGCCAAGGACACCTCTGTCAAGCTCCTGAAGTTTGCAGACGACATCACTGTTATCGGCCTCATCCGAGATGACGATGATTCTGCATACAGAAGGGAGGTTGAACAGCTGGCCGTCTGGTGCAGTCAAAACAACCTTGAGCTGAACACGCTCAAAACGGTGGAGATCATTGTGGACTTTAGGAGAACACCCCAACATTGACACCCCTCACCATTCTAAACAGCACTGTGGCAGCAGTGGTGTCATTCAGGTTCCTGGACACTACCATCTCACAGGACCTGAAGTGGGAGACACACATTGACTCCATTGCGAAAAAGGCCCAGCAGAGGTTGTACTTCTTTCGCCAGTTGAGGAAGTTCAACCTGCCACAGGTGCTGCTGATACAGTTCTACTCAGCAGTCATTGAGTCTGTCCTCTGCACTTCAATAACTGTCTGGTTTGGTTCAGCTACGAAATCAGACATCAGAAGACTACAAAGGACAGTTCGGACTGCTCAGAGGATTATTGGTTGCCCCCTGCCCCCTTCAAGAACTATACACTTCCAGAGTGAGGAAAAGGGCTGGAAAAATCACTCTGGACCCCACTCACCCTGCCCACTACCTTTTTGAACTATTGCCTTCTGGCCGACGCTTCAGAGCTCTGAGCACCAGAACCGTCAGGCACAGGAACAGTTTTTTCCCTCAGGCTATCCATCTCATGAACAGTTAAAACCTCCCCATTGAGCAATAATTAATGTGCAATACACAGCTTAGTCTTTTTATATTATCCAGCACATCCAACCTCTTCTGCCATTACATTCCCTTGCACTGTATATAACCGATTTGTATTTAGATTTGCACTACATAAGTGTATGTGTGAATGTATGTATATGTGTGTATGTGTATATATATATATATATATATATATATATATATATATATATATATATATATATATATATATACAGTGCATCTGGAAAATATTCACAGCGCTTCACTTTTTCCACATTTTGTTATGTTACAGCCTTATTCCAAAATGGATTAAATTCATTATTTTCCTCAAAATTCTGCAAACAATACCTTAGTCAGGGAGGTGACCAAGAACCCAATGGTCACTCTGACAGAGCTCCAGCATTTCTCTGTGGAGAGAGGAGAACCTCTCTCTGCAGCACTCCACCAATCAGGCCTGTATGGTAGAGTGGCCAGACGGAAGCCACTCCTCAGTAAAAGGTACATGACAGCCCGCCTGGAGTTTGCCAAAAGGCACCTGAAGGACTCTCAGTCCATGAGAAATAAAGATTGAACTCTTTGGCCTGAATGGCAACCAGGCACCGCTCATCACCTGGCCAGTACCATCCCGACAGTGAAGCATGGTGGTGGCAGCATCATGCTGTGGGGATGTTTTTCAGCGGCAGGAAATGGGAGACTAGTCAGGATCGAGGGAAAGATGAACGCAGCAATGAACAGAGACATCCTTGATGAAAACCTGCTCCAGAGCGCTCTGGACCTCAGACTGGGGCGAAGGTTCATCTTCCAACAGGACAACAACCCTAAGCACACAGCCAAGATAACAAAGGAGTGGCTCCGGGACAACTCTGCGAATGTCCTTGAGTGGCCCAGCCAGAGCCCAGACTTGAACCCGATTGAACATCTCTGGAGAGATCTGAGAATGGCTGTGCACTGACGCTCCCCATCCAACCTGATGGAGCTTGAGAGGTCCTGCAAAGAAGAATGGGAGAAACTGCCCAAAAATAGGTGTGCCAAGCTTGTAGCATCATACTCAAAAAGACTTGAGGCTGTAATTGGTGCCAAAGGTGCTTCAACAAAGTATTGAGCAAAGGCTGTGAATACTTATGTACATGTGATTTTATTTCATTTTTTATTTTTAATACATTTGCAAAGATTTCAAACAAACTTCTTTCACGTTGTCATTATGGGGTATTGTTTGTAGAATTTTGAGGAAAATAATGAATTGAATCCATTTTGGAATAAGGCTGTAACATAAAATGTGGAAAAAGTGAAGCACTGTGAATACTTTCCAGATGCACTGTATTACCGTATATTACTGTAATATGACAGAAGTCATGCTTTGAATCATTTGTGAGTAACTCTTGATATTTTCCCATGATCCTTCAGTTGTAGAGGAGCGAGTGACAGTAATGTCACATTATTTTAAAGTTTTGTGCTGTAAACATTCACTGCTGGTCCAGTCAACTTTGCTGAACGTTTTTATTTTTTTAATGTACACAAGATGTTTTTGGTTATATGAATATATTGTGGATATGTTAAGATAACTGTACTTACAGTATGTGCCTGTTAAATCTACTTGATAAATTGATATAACTGTATGATGACAGAAAGGTTATCATATACACAATATAAATGAAAAACGGGTCTGTTGGTGCATTTGCTGTTGTGAGACTACAACCTTTCAACAATGGTATCAATCTGATCCACAAAGGGATGCATTTTCCAAATTAAACCCACCTATTACTCATGATTCAGTGTGTACAGATTAACAGTGTTAACGTGTAATACGTATAATTTCTGTTCTAATCCTAGATTAATGCAATGCAGAATATACTTTAATAGCGAATCTCTACAGCTCATTGGTGTACAGAGAGCTGCATACACATAAAACCCTTGCTGGATGTAACTGCTGCTGACCCGAGTTCACCAATTGTGTCACCAAGGAAACACAGACACTGAAGCCTGCCATACATAATCATTGCTTTATTATTTTATGTGATTCTGCCTGCATCACCTTGGTCTAATGATGGACAACACTCTTAAAATGGAATACATAGACTATCAATTAATTGCCAACAATTAAAAGCCTTCATCAGCCAACTTACAAAGGACAATGCATCTATGTGAATTTCTGCAGTTAATCCAGGATGAACTTCAAAGACATTAGTAGTTAATCTTACAGTTCATACAAAATCTTTTTTTTAAACACTGACCCTTAACACTTACTTAGTTTAATCATTTTAAACCATGACTTGCACTACACATAATTAAATAATATTGGCATTATATTCATGATGTTAGTCAGAGGGGAACTGGCCCCCACAGTGAGCCTGGTTTCTCCATTAATCAACATCTTATGGAGTTTTGTGTTCCTTGCCACAGTTGCCTTCGGCTTGCTCACTGGGGTTATAAATACAATTATTATTTAATTATTTAATTATTTATTTTTATACACAATTTACAATCATATTTAATCAAACTACACAATGATGACTCTAAGACTTTAAAGATATTCCAGTTTCATTTTTTGTTAATGCCTGATCTTCTGTAAAGCTGCTTTGAAACGATGTGTGTTGTGAAAAACGCTATACAAATAAAAATGACTTGACTTTTATTTCAACCAAGTTTGGTAGGAGATTCATATTTATTAGCTATAACAAAGAGCAGCAGTTTCTTCCCAATATCACAAATGTGAACTTTTGACCTTGCCCTGATCGTTTTAAGAGGTTATCATGGGCAATATTGCTTTTTCAAGCCAACATACTGGGTCTGTTCCAAAACCTATTGAGCTAGTGAGCAATTTAAGGCATCACAGGCACGCTTCCGAAAAGAAGGTTGTTCCAAAAGGTAGGTGTTTTAATTCTGCTCCCTCCTAAAATATCTAGTTTTGGCCAAATTTGAAGGAAGCATCATATCCTTCCCATGGTAGGCAATCCCATAATGCACCGTGATGAGCTCGTAAAGAGATAAATCCAAGATAATGAACGAAGCAAGAGAAATTTTGATTACAAATATACTTATAATCCATTCAATACTAAAAACTATTGATAAAAACTTGTTTAAAAATGTGCGTTATCATAGAATATCAAAATGGACATTCAATTATTTCAGTTTATACTCTTTGCTTATATGTTTTAATTTGAGTGTCTGAGCGAGATATGAGATTTTTACCTGAAGCCAGTGAAAAGAAATCCTGATGTTCCTGTCTGACCTTCTAACAAACATACCTACAGATTACCAGAAACTCCACCCTCATACAACACTTACTAGGAAGTGACTGTCTCATTATTTCTCTTTTTACTGTCGTACTGGTTTTCCTTTTGTGCATTTAAAGCCTTTATTCAGAAAAGTATTGCATTCAGCACCTTTACTATTTTAAAGGACAAAAGAGGACCATTGTAGGCTATTTATACCCACGACCCCCACAATAAATTCTTAGTGTATTGATAAATCAGGTTTCAACAACATAACACGTCCGCTCCGAGGTCATTCATTTTCCGAAATAACTGTCTATAAAGACGCTTCATCTGTGCTTCAGTAGTTGGGTTTCCATCCACTTATTTTTATGTGCATTTTGGGACATTGCATAAAAAAATGCTTGATGTAAACACCAAGATGCGAATAGCATCCCCAAAATGCACATAAACTTATACATTCGCTTGAGGATCTGTTTTTTATTCAATAAGAAGAATGATCATAAACTTTGACGGAAACACATTTCCAGATGCGATGAGTCAAAGTAACTGTGTGCCAACTCGCGTTTAAGCAAAACAGAAAGTAAAAGTATCTTATGACAAAAACAGACAGAATGACTCTCTATTAACCCATAAAACTTGAATAAATCCAGAATATTCTATAATGACAGATGTGATCATATGCACAAAGTTTGCATATAACTCCAGCAGCACCTATAAACTCACCTGTATCTGTAGAAATCACGACACAATCAAAAAGATGTTCTTAGTCTCTGTGTGTTTGTGAAGACAGCTCCTGAATGAATATAATATGAAGTGATTCCTCAGTCGGTGCTCTTGGGTGATTTCCTAATCCACAGGCGTTACTAGTAAGTGAACGCCTACATTCACAAGTTTAAACATGAATTACAATCAATTAGGAACTTTATACAGTGTTCATGTCTGGATGAGTCCAAACCTTTTCTAATGTGGGCCAGATGCAAACAAACAAACAAACAAACAAATAAATAATAAAAACAGTAGTCGTGGCCCGCATGGCTGTAATAGGCTTATTAAAAAATATTTAGATTGGCACCATTACATTACATTTATACTGTACGGGTGACAGACCGGGTTTGGTTGGCACAGAGTTCATTTCCAGTCATTTTGAAATAATTTTCATGGGGTGTTTTAACATTTGCTTCACCAGAGGAAAGTGTGCCAATCAACCCCGGTCTACCCAGCAAACACAGAATGCTCCCCGAACATTAGCATTTGGTCACGTTTGGTTATTTTTGGGAATGTTCTCTTTGTTAGACTTTTTAAAAAAAAATCTCATTAGTGCAGTGCAGCATTTAATTAAATGTAAAAAAGGATAACAGTATAATGGATTTAAACACATTCTGATGAAATAAGCATACAAGAATCTTATCCATCAGTTTTCTATAGCCGCTTGTCCAACCCAGTCTCGTGAAATTTTGTACATATTTTACAAGTTGGCTATTTCGTATGATTTTGTACGAGTTCATTCGTATAAATTCGTACGATGTCATCAAGTGCAAATGCCTGGATGTCTAATGCGGAAGTAAGCGCTGGTTCTGCGCAGGAGGCATTCAGGACATACTTCTTAATATTATGCCCTTACCCAAACCCCTTATCTAAACTTAATCAATCAGTCGAGTGTGTAAACATGATAGGAAGCTGCTGTGTGTGTGTGTGACAGAAGCAAGTAATTGTCGTGTATTAGATGGAAACGATGTCAAGCGACGTCATTGGCTGTAGTGGAATTCGTACAAATTCATACAAGTGCAGAATTAGCCAAATTTATAAAAGTCGTATGAATCCGTACGATTTCGCTGTGAGAGTGTGTAGGCTTATCCTGTATGTAGGGTTGCGGTAATGCTGGAGCCTTTCCGAGTTGTCTCAGGCCAAAGGCAGGGAAACACACTGGACAGGTGGCCAGAGAATCATATAGCCTACATTAATATCTTATCTTAATATCTTGCTACTTTACTCGCTGTGTCTGCACTGTTTGCACCACTTAATAACTAATTCCTTCTAGATGTGAGATTAAACATTCATGATAATGATTGAATAAAGATTGAAATCACGTAATAGAAAAGAACATGATATAGCTAAGATTTCAAATGGCCAAAAAACACAATTTAAAATAAAATGAAAAATTTGACTCTTTATTTTTTAATATATTTGAATTTGGCAATTGCCTGAAAAACCATTTCATGTCATCAATGATAAAAACTTGTATTTTGAAAAAACAAAAAGTTGTGGAAAAGAAAGAAGAGTTCAGAGAAAGAAGAGGCTGCTCAATATAGTGAGTTAAATGGTGCCATTGGTGTTACGTTGTTTAACGTTCATGAGAAAGATTTTTTTACTTTAGCAATAACAGAAGTGATTTTGTGGTAATGTGGTATTTTGGGACAATCAGAAAATGTAAGCTCAAAGCTTTCTCTAACATTTAAGTTGTCATGAATTTACTGTACTCTAAAAACAGAGGCTGAGTGAATATGACTTATATAAATCATACAAATATTACAATGTAGCAGTATAAAACAAAATATATAAAAATATCATTTTCATAATCCTGCATGTGAAGAATTAAAAATTGCATTTTAAAAATCACATGGCACAAAATTAAGTTCATCTACAGTATTAAATTAAACATCCAACAAAAAAGACATTAAAGGAATATTCTGTGGCATAATATTGATTACCAGAAATTAAAAGCTTATCGTTTTATAGTTGCACCTACATAAATTGTTCTGTTATAACTGCACTAGGTACTATTTGAGCTCTAAAGTTGATTAACAGTGAATATTTTAACATTTACGGATTGGATTCACTTCTGTTGTAAGTGCCTCCCTGTAACCCTGATTTCTGCATTTTTTAGAAATTGCGGGACGAGTCTATATACATTTTTCTGGTAATCGACATTATGCTGTCGATTGAGCTTAACTTGTATTGAACACAGAATATTCTTATATATTTAATCACACAAATTCACATTTTCATCATTATCACCTCTCACTGCACAAGTACAATCATTATTATTTTGAATAGTATAATTTTACTCCTGAACTCCTGGACTGAAATAATTGGAAATGTTGTTGATTTATCAATGATAAAATAATAGAAAATACAATCACATCTCACAGATTCATCATGCAACTAAAGCATTATTCATCAAAGCAGTATCTGTGACCTGCTATCATATACCACCAACTGATTTGAAGAAATGTTTTTTTCCTTGTACTACAGAAACACTATACTCTTACCCAAGGAATCTTAAGAGACCCGTCTCATGATTTGAGGCCAAATCATTGAAAAGTTATAAACAAAATGTTGACTCCCAGTGGATGATGCTGTCCTCAAACTGGTCATGTGTCCTCATAAACCACAGTCAGCACTGAATGAAATACTTCCTATGATGCTGTCAACTCTATTTACTGTTGTCTATCACCTGAATCAATACATTTAATAAATTAAAGTTATTAGCGTTACTTGATCTTGAAGCAAATGCACGCGTCTTCTCTGATGTTATACATGTTCAGTTTGGAATGAGGATTGACAAATATCCATAGTAAGATCTCCTAATTTAAGGATAAATAATAATAATAATAATAATAATAATAATAATATAGTAAGCAGCAATTATAGGGCCAAGTACTCCAATGGCAAGCAGTTTGACTAAATATAGAATTCTGGTGATTGATTTTAAACAGAGTGATACATTTTTTTATTTTAATACTTATACTATAAATCAAATGCTTATAAATTTGACCAATAGGTGGCACTGTCACCAAATTGATATGGTATTGTCTGTGCTTGGTCACAATGCCAAATGTGAAGATGTCAATATGCCAAAGCGTTCATGAGATACAGCCTCAAATTCTTACTAGCATTTTGCCATTAAATTCATTGAAGCGATACATTAGGACAGTTTGGTCTATCAGACAGCTCATCATAACTTTTTGTCAGAAGTGTCTCTAGATGATCAATGCAAAATTTGGTGCGAATTGGAGTTATGGCCTAGGGAGAGTTCGAAAAGTAGGTTTCAATGAAATCAAAAATACCCAATAAGCAGACATTTCCCAATATGGCAGAAAATAAGGGAATCTAAAAACAGCAGTCTCATGATTTTACCCCAAACTATCCAAACGTTATAAGCAAAAATAGCCATTTATCATATTTCTTGACCACTAGGTGGCACTGTGCCGAAACTGTGCAGGTACCAGTGCTTGTGCTGATATATACCAAGATTTCTGTCAATATATCTTGCAAAGATATAGTCTCGCATCCTTTTTACCATACTCTGTCAAATTCGTTGATACTGTATATGAGAACAGTTTAATCTATTATCATACATTTTATAACGGTTTATCACAAGTGTCTCTACATGATACATGCAAACTGTCAAGTGAATCGAAAAAAAAATGGTTTACAATTAAATTTAAAATGCCGAACAGGAAGGATGGCCGACCATGGCAAATTTTGTATCATCATAACCGGCATGACCCAAGGATGTTTACAAAATAAGGGCGTATTCACACTAGGCCCGGTTGCTTTGTACTGTGCCCAAGCATGACTGTCGCCCCTCCCCACTCTCCCGCTGGCCTGCACTCACACTGCACTTAATGTTCCGGGCCTGAGCACGCTTACGTCAGTACGATGTGACTTTTTGTTTTGAAGTAAACAAGAAGAAAAGCAGCCTTGCACAGCACAATGGAGTCCATCATTATAACGTTACTTTGTGGCTTATTTTGAAGTGCGGTGACACACGGCCCTCTCACATGCCTAATTGTCGACAGCATCGTACCACTGGAATTTATCCTTTTTGTCCGATGAGCTTCCAGATTTACAGAATGCATCCCGTACCTTCAGATATTGAACCCGCAGTTTTTTCAGCTTGTCACGACATTGCTCAATGGTTCTTTGGTGTCCACGAGATAATCAAAAATTTTACCAAATATCTCTGAGTTCTTGTGTTTTGTATCCAGTTGTTCCTGTATACGCTCGTCTGCCCAAATTTCCAGTAAACACTGCACCTCTGCCATAGACCAAAGCGATCCCTCTCCCGCCATGTTTTTTAAAGGGAAAAGTCGCATCATTGTCGTCATGTTTCGAGTTCCGTGCTCGGCCGCAGTTAGTGATCACACTAGATGCGTACCATGCCCGAGCCAACTGGTTCAGCATAGTGTGAGTACACCCTTAGTCTCATGACAACAGGCCAAATGAATCTAAAGTTATAAGCTTTTGACTTCTAGTTATGAAGTTATGAGCTTCAATATCTTTTGACCACTAGGTTGTGCTGTCCCCAATTTTTTGGAGAACCTTTAGGATATGGTAATGATATGCCAATGCTTTTGTTATATACAGCAATTTAATACAAAATTAAAAATGCCTGACGCACTGCGTGGCATTGCTCAGTATGGCGTGCTCGCCATAGACTCTGCTGATGTGGTTCACAGGGATGGTGTGGCCTGTCTGTAACTTTTTGTCATGAACGTTTCTAGATGATACGTGCAGCATTGAGTGAATCAGACATACAGCCTAGGAGGAGTTTGGCCGGAGATTAAAAATGATATGATCATGCAGACACTGTATGACCCAAGAAATCAGAGGAAAAAACATTTGACAGCACGTAATAGATAATGTTGACAGAGACTATGTTTAGTATTTAACCCTTATTAGTAAATAAGAGACTCGATAATGTCTGTGTATCCATGTGCTTGAACATCATATTGCAACATTATTATCTATACACCTAGAAAACACAGTTTTGCTGTTGTGTTTCTATCTAGTCCGAACACAGGGTACAGAGGTTGAGTGAATGTGGTGTGGACTCTATGAATGAGGCTCATTTTCTGAGAGACGCTGTAGAAGGACAGAATTCCTGCTTTGTGATCTACGTACACTCCTACTTTACTGGTGTTGTGGACTACAGGAAGTATGGTCTCGATGTTATTGTGCCAGAATGAGTAACAGGAAGGAGAGCAAAACAAATTCCAGGACTGATCGTTACTCTGCTGCTTGAACGGCTTCAAGTTGGGGAGTTCAGCATCAGCCATGGTAACGCCGCTGGGCCTGCTTCCCATGAGATCCCTTCAGCGCTGGCCAAGAACAGGAGTTCCATGGTAGGCTACTCATGGCTCCATAGCATCTGCGCAGTCGGGTGATGCAGCGTTTTATGTCAACACAGTTCCCTGGGGAAAAGACCTAATTCTGTCAAACAGGCGTTGTGCTGGGTAGGGTTGCCAGGGTGTACGTTGTTACCAGTTTTACTTGATACAAGGGACAACACTGGTGTGAAATTTAATACGGTGGAAACATTATGAATGGAAGTTCCAATATTAATACAATAGCCTAACGAATAGAATAGCCTTAAATAAAGAATAGTTACCCAATGAAGAGTTTGTGACCCATGAGAAATGAAGCTAAATAACATATTGAAAGCCAGATGTTCTTTACCAGCGTATTAAACTACACAGGCAGAAAAGTACACGCACTGACAGAAGACGTTTAATTGCAGGTAGTGAATATCATGTGCACTGTGGGTAACTGTAAGACATCTCGGATTCGGAATGACACAAGAAATGCTGTTAGACACACAGACACGTGCTTGAAACACACTTTATTATATTTTTAAGAGCAGATGACAGAAAAGCCGTCTATGCGTATGTATGACACGCTGTTTGTTTGGAGGCGTGCAGTCTCGTGGAACACATGGATGTAAATCCATCTGGTGCCGCCATCTGATGGAAAATATTAAAAATGTACATTTTGAAGCCAGGGCTCCGGATTGAAAGCATAATATCACAGAATTCATGATTTTATGCTTTAATGGCACTGGGATCAAATATTGCAGTTTTAATGGGTTTCAATGGGGACATTTTTGTCCTGAAGGTCCTGAGTGTAACTATATTGTGTACACAGTGTATTATAGATGTATTATAGGAACTGAGGTTGAAATATCAAAATTCCCCCCAAAAATAAACACCTTTGGCAACATTTATGCCTTTGGCATTAAGACAGTCAAAATGATTGAAAAAACAAAAAAGAAAAAGACAAAAATGTCCTGAAGGTCGCACAAGGGTTAAATAAAATATTGTTAAAAATTGTGAAAAATATTGTGACCGGTAGAGAATGCACGGATGAAGTAGGTTCGTTTCCAAAGAGACGTTGCCCTTCACAACTGTTGAAAAGCCATCTTCAAAAAGTTGAATCATTAATTATGATTTTCATAACTCATTGGTTTTGAACGCATATACACTGGCAGCCAAAAGTTTGGAATAATGTACAGATTTTGCTCTTATGGAAAGATATTTGGTACTTTTATTCACCAAAGTGGCATTCAACTGATCACAATGTATAGTCAGGACATTAATAACATGAAAAATTATGATTACAATAAAAAAAATAAAAAAAATAAATAAAAAAAAATCAGAACTTCTTAAACTACTTAAAGAGTTCTCATCAAAAAAAAAAAAAAAAAAAATCCTCCACGTGCAGCAATGACAGCTTTACAGATCCTTGTTATTCTAACTGTCAGTTTGTCCAGATACTCAGGTGACATTTCACCCCACACTTCCTGTAGCACTTGCCATAGATGTGGCTGTCTTGTCGGGCACTTCTCACACACCTTACAGTCTAGCTGATCCCACAAAAGCTCAATGGGGTTAAGATCCATAACACTCTTTTCCAATGATCTGTTGTCCAATGTCTGTGTTTCTTTGCCCACTCTAACCTTTTCTTTTTCTGTTTCAAAAGTGTCTTTTTCTTTGCAATTCTTCCCATAAGGCCTGCACCCCTGAGTCTTCTCTTTACTTTATACAATTTCAAGCATTGTATAGCCTTCATTCCTCAAAACAATGATTGATGACGAGTTTCTAGAGAAAGCTGTTTCTTTTTTTGCCATTTTTGACCTAATATTGTCCTTAAGACATGCCAGTCTATTGCATACTGTGGCAACTCAAAAACAAACACAAAGACAATGTTAAGCTTCATTTAACGAACCAAATATCTTTCAGCTGTGTTTGATATAATGTCAAGTGATTTTCTAGTACCAAGTTAGCAATTTAGCATGATTACTCAAGGATAAGGTGTTGGAGTGATGGCTCCTGAAAACCCCCCCCAGCAAAATCTGTACATTATTCCAAACTTTTGGCCGCCAGTATAGTTTTACTGTATATCGCATTTTGCTATTGTTGCACAAGCAGAATGACTGAGAGATCAGGCGCTGACAGGGCAGTCCTTCATGCCATCTGACATGCCTCCATAAACATTACACAACCAGCAGAGAGAAGAAAGCCGCTGGGCAAATGCTGCTTTAACTTTCTTTGCACCAAAACTGCATCTGTTTCACCAAAACTTGTTTCATCTTGGCAAATTAATAAACACATTTTACTCTCCGTTCTTGTCAGAGAGCATTCTCTCTTTCTTAGCAGTGTATAGTAAACAGACAAGCAGATCTCGCATGGCTTATGAAACTTCACCTTTGGAAATAAAAGAAAAAAAAAGGCATCATTGGAGGTTATGCAGGTACATCTGAATGGAGGTTTACATGGAGACAAGAGACACTGCATCGTCACGATCTCAGTAAAGTAAGAAGCAGATTTTATTACCATCTCTTCAATTCAACACACAGCAACAAGTGAATGATTTACTTACTCTTTTACTATAAATGCTGAAGCTAGAAAATTATCTGACATTAGGCCATCATTCTGCTGTACATCCTGTGGTTGTGTGATAGTTTTATATCTTTTTTATAACCTATATCACTAAATTATGGTATTATTATCCCTCTATTTATTTACATTGCAGTCAATAACAGCGGAACTTTTACACGTTCGTTGGAAATGCTGCCGCTGCTTCCTTCCACATTGCAAAATAATGTGGATTGCTTAACGAAAATTACCCCATAGTACCACCTAGCATCCAGCCAGCGGTAATACCATTGTTAGTTGGTTTGAACTTGAACACCGCACCGGTGTGAAAATGATTATATCATGGCAAGTCTAGTGCTGGGCCAAGTGATCAGACACAAGTTTGTCACTATGGATGTGCCCAACACAGGCTGGGGAGCCCCGAGCAATGGTCATCCAGCCTTCAGCACCTGGACAGGCGCAAGGCTGACATGGCATATAAACTGCCTGAAATTACTGGCTGTCTTTCTGGCTCTGATATCATTTCAACCAGAACTTCAGAACAAGTGTGTGTTGTCCAGATGGATAACATATCAGTAGTGGCATACATAAATTGCCAAGGCGGAGTTCGGTCAAATCCTCTTGAAGAGCCAGACGCACCTCAAGTCGATTCGTGCTGCGCACGTTCCTGGTAGCCTGAACTGCGGAGCAGATGTGCTTCTGCGTCAGGGTGTACTCCCAGGAGAATGGTGACTTTATCCTCAATCAGTTCTCAAGATATGGGAGATGTTTGGGAGAGTGAACGTGGATCTTTTCATCTCCAAGTAGACTACTCAGTGTCAGCTGTGGTACTTGCTGAGTCAGGCTCTGTTGGGAACGGATGCTCTGGCTCACAAATGGCCAGCAGGAAAATGCAAGTATAGGTTTCCCCCAATTTGCTTTCCATCTAATATTTAGTTTAAGGAGTGCAAGCTCACCCCTGGAAAATCCCTCAGAGGAGGAACCTCCTCTCCCAGGCACAGAGCACAATGTGGCATCCCCAGTCGGAGCTGTGAGACTTACACGTTTTGTTACTGAACGGCACCCATGTGAATTAGATGGTTTTTCGCACACAGTGCTTGACACTATCTCTCAAGCTAGAGTCCCTTCTAATAGGCGCCTCTACACCCTCAAGTGGTGGGTTTTCACTGACTGGTGTTCATCTCACAATGAGGACCCAGTGCATTGTGCTGTTAATACAGTGCTTCACTTTCTTCAGAAGAGTTGGATGGCAGTTTTACCCCGTCCATGCTCAAAGTTTATGTAAACCTATTTGTCATAACGCAAGGAACCACAGAAAAAAAAATAAAAAATTCTAGCACGTATGGTGTTTTGTTTTCTTCACCTATAGGCCGATCAGTCCGAGTCCATGCGTATGGCTGGCCAACTGTAATACTACCTTTTTCCAAAGTTTCAAGTCTCTTGGCCTTACGGCCTGGTCTGCACGATCAATTTTAGGGCATAATAATAATAATAATAATAATAATAATAATCCTTACAGTTATTTTGCCTTTTGAGTTTGAACCCCTAATAATAATAAGAAAATCAGTACAAACAAAATAGGGTTCCAGCACCTTCGATGCTTGGCCTTCTAATAATGATCTTTTAAAGTGGACTCAATAACACCTTCTGAACACCCTACAGAGTAACTCACATTGGCAGTAAAGCATGGGCAAAACATGACTTAATTTTGGTAATAAAAAAACATGGTTTGTAGTTTTTATGCGTTATTCAATATTAGACATGTTTAATGTCATTTTAAGTGTTTTATTTTTTTAGAAGTGATATTTAGGCAGTGACAACATTGATTTGTTTTTGTTTTTTTGTTCAAAGCATGCATCCCTGTATTATATAAAAATCTCATATCACAGAACAATCATGATTGAAATTTTGAGCAAAATAATCATGATTTTCATTTTAACCTCTATTGTTCAGCCCTAGTGGTGGAGCTAGAAGGTTTGAGAAACAGACCCCAAAATTGTCACTAGGACCAAATTTTTGTAATACCATAGGGCCTGCCACAGACTCCCAGCTATAAATAACAGAAGAAACATAAATCAGTTTTGAAAACACCAGTTTTATAATGCACACAAAGATACCAGGAGGAAGTAAGGAACAAACTATCTCTATAAATGGAACACAGTTTTGCAGACTCCACCAACAGGAATTATATCAGGATCACATAACCAGAAGAAAAGTATTAAAACAATAATACAAAAAAAAAAAAAAAATAGAGATGGATGGATGGAGCTTTTAAATATTGTCTAGTTGATTTTTTTCACTCGTCTGCCACAATAATACAATGTATTTCAAACTGAATACATGACAGAATGTTCCGCATAAGAACAAAAAAAACCCTAAGTAGTTTATTTATTTATTTATTTTTGTCTTGTCTTTGATGTAATGAATTCATAGCACACTTGTATGCACTTGTTTTAGATGGCCAGACTGGACAAATGTCACCTCATACAGGCAAAAAAAAAAAAAAAAAAGTTCGTTTAGATGTTACCACATGAAGCACATTTTATTTATTTATTTATTTTTAAACTAATTTAGTGAAAAAAAATATTTTGACCCCTAATATTCTAACTTTTTCTTGTCACCATTATTGGTGTGAATGATTCACTTAATCGTCAGAAATGGGCAAAAGAACTGCTTTGTATGCTTTGGGACAGCTGTGTGTCACCCACTGATCCAGTTTAGGATTAAAAGAGCATAAGCGCATAAATCGCAAGTGCTGAATGTAGCAAGTGACGAATTTGACACAGAAGTGTAAATCGCCCTTAGACTCAAGTCTGTAATTGAAACCCATGATAAGAAACAGTGTATGTCCACATTCGTAGACAAAAATAAGTGACTAACTGTGTTATTTTCGATTCATTTTGTAAAGTTATTTATGAGAAAAAGGGTTTTTCTATGCTCTTGAAAAAATTTAATTCTTGAGACACGAGTTTTTCATCGGACAGTGATGATATGTACAAATATTGGAACTATTATGTATTATTTATATTGAATTATCTTTATTTGGGGGGCTTTCTCAACAAAATATGCTATATGCAATTAATTGCAGTTAATTTGATCAATTAATCTGCATGTCGTTTAATTAATCTGATTACAAATTTTAACTAATTGACACCCCTAAGACTGTACATAGGTTTCCAGAAGGACCCGAGTTACTGTACGGATTATATATCTTTATAATTTATGCTTTTAGAAGGCACAGTTTCACAGCTGTGTTTTTATCTAGTCCGAACACAGGATACAGAGGTTGAGTGAATGTGGTCTGGACTCTGTGAATGAGGCTCATTGTGTCAGAGACGCTGTAGAAGGACAGAATTCCTGCTTTGTGATCTACATACACTCCTATTCTTCTGGAGTTGGGGAATACTTCAGGCAGTTCAGTCTTAATATTATTGTGCCAGAATCTGTATCTGGAGCTAGAGCAGGATAATTTCCAGGACAGTTCATTACGTCCAGTCAAACACTTGTTATGCTGTCCCTTCCTGCAGATGTTTTTATATGTCACTGCGATACCCACACAAGCACCTTCATTCGCACTCCACTCCACTTCCCAGTAACAGCGTCCATCCAAACTCTCGCTACACAACACCTGCCACCAATAATCAAATCTGTCTGGATGATCAGGATACGGCTGAACTGCTTTAGTGTAAGAAGCCTTGGTGTTCTCTTTAGACAGATTAAAATGTTTATGCACTGTGTTTGGATCCAGAGTGAACGGACGGTAATCTGATGGAAACAAACACATAATCATTCATGACTTTCCATCATTAAAATAACACATAATCTGGATCTTTCTTCTTGTTATTATTATTAGGTTTAAGGTAATAATTTTTATTTTTATTTATTTTTTTTAATCGCTGGTGAGATCATCAGTAAAACGTCAATCCATCTCAACCCATATCATAGAATTTAGATGTACTACTGAACAAATTAACAGACACATTTTTTTTATTAGAGGGAATTTCAGTGTGTTTGTGTGAGTTTTTGTCATAGTAACTTACATTGTAGGAACTCCTTCCTGGTCTCATTTTCAGGTGCGAAATTGATCTGGGTAGTTTTAACTATGGAAACCAAATAACATCTGCAGTTTAATTCTCATTAAAGAGGATATTAAATCAAAATCAACTCCTTTTTTATTTAAATAACTTGAATAATTCTCAATTCATTTTTGAAAATAAATGAATCCCCATGTACCTATAGCAGATATCTTCTCGGTCTCCTCTGTACAGAACTGCTCCAGTTTGTCTCTGAGTTGTGAGACAGATTTCACTACATGATCATAAGAGAGATGAGAAGTGACATTGATGTTGTCTGTTGATCCAGGAGGCACAGAGAGTGACTGGAAACTCTACACAGGTGCAAAGACAAGCGACACATAAAATAAAAATATAAGCCCTCATTTAAGGCTGTACTTTTTTCTCAGATTACTGTTACCTGAAGGAAATGAATGTGATCATCAGTGTGTGAAAGCTGCTGCATCTCTGCATTTCTCCTCCTCAGATCATCAATCTCCTGCTCCAGTTGCTCCAAGAGATCTTCAGCTCGACTCACTGCAGCCTTTTCCTGATCTCTGATCAGCTGTGTCACCTCAGAGCGCCTTCTCTCAATGGATGAGATCAACTCAGTGAAGATCAGCTCACAGTCCTCCACTGCTGTCTGTGCAGAGTGCTGGTAAAACACACACACACACACACACACACACACACACACACACACACACACACACACACACACACACACACACACACACACATTACTGGTAAAACACACACACAACTGAGAGTCCAGCAGTTGATCTTCTCAAAACTCACCTTGTGAAACATCACAGCCTCACTCAGATCCTGAACATCTTTCTCTTTCTGCAGGATTCTCTTCTGGAGTTTAATTTGTGTTTCCTCAAAATGTATCTATATGAAAAAAGATAAATACTGATAAACATGAAAAATGTTATATAAGAGTGAATGATGCAATAAATGGCTGTATGAGTCCAGTACTGGCTTGTGACCATAAAAACACACACATAAAGAAGATAAAGTACATGAACTGTTCCTCATGAGTTTCCACTGAAGAAGTGTACCTGTTTCTCAGTTCTCGCTGCTGCAGCTGATACACTGTCGTGGTTCTTGTGTTCATCCACCATACACAGAATACAAATACACTTCTGGTCAGTGCGGCAGTAAATTTCCAGCATTTTATCATGTCGAGGGCAGATCATCTGCTGGAGTCGTCCAGTGGCATCAGTCAAGTTGTGTCTCTTAGTCTTGAACAGATTTTCATGTTGTTCAAGATGATTTTGACAGTAAGAGTTGAGACACACCAGACAGGACTTGACCGCTTTCTGTTTTCTTCCAGTACAGACATCACAATCCACATCTGCAGCACCAGCGTAACAGGGAGTCTCTTGGATTCTCGTCTTCTTCAGTTTCTCCACCATTTCAGCAAACATCACATTTTTACATAAAGCAGGTCTTGGATTGAAGGTCTGTCTGCACTGAGGGCATTTGTATATCCCTGTATTATGATCTTCATTAAAGCAGTCTGTAATACAGTTCATACAGTAACTGTGTCCACAGGGAATGGTCACTGGATCCTTGAGGAGATCCAGACACACTGGACAGCAGAACTGATACGGAGCCACTGAAATATTGGTTTCTGCCATTTCACTGTAGTTACACAAAGACAGAGAGAGCAAATTAACTAGTTCACTATTTTGCTTAGGGTGACCAGATGTCCTGCTTATTTTGACCAACAGAGGGGGCTGATCGCTATTTTCTTTTATTTTTTCTTTTTTTATTTTATTTATTTATCACACATTATACATTTGCACATATACAGTGAAATTCTTTTTGAACATATCCCATCTAAGCTGGGGTCAGAGCGCAGGGTCAGCCATGAGATGGCGCCCCTGGAGCAGATAGGGTCAAGGGCCTTGCTGAAGTGCCCAACAATCTTGGCAGTGCTGGGGCTTGAACCCCCAACCTTCTGAACAACGTTTCTTCCTTCCTAACGTTACACTTGTAGAGGTCTGGCAAAACCAGAGCCTTAACTGCTGAGCCACCACTGCCCCTATTGTAGCTTCAAGTCTTTCATCTTCCCTTACTGATTACTGCCAGTTTTGCCAGACCTCTACAAGTGTAACGTTAGGAAGGAAGAAACGAGAGCTGGATCTAAGTGCGGCTAAAAAGAGTTTAATGAAGTGAAGTAAACAAAGTACAAAATAACGGGGTAAACACAGGAATAAAAGAAACATCCACGAGGGGAAAACACAGGAACAAAGTTAACATTCACGAAGGGCACTGGTCATACACAGGAGGTCAAAACACATAACAACTGACAAAGACTAAGAAAACAACAGGGCATTAAATACACAATGACTAATGTGTAAATGAAAGACAGGTGAAGACAATCAAGGACAGCTGGCAGTGATGAGGGCAGGGAATTATGGGAAATGTAGTCCAGGAGGAACAGATGACAGGGGAGAAACACAAGGCAAACAACAGTGAATCATGACAGAACACCTCCCCCTCTAATGGGTGGCTCCTGAAGCCCAAGGAAGGCTGGTCATGGAGGCAGGGCCAAGATGGAGCCGGAGACCAAGGATACAAGAGCAGAACAGGCGGAAGGCCGGGAGACCAAGCAGAGCAGTGCAGATCAGGCGGACGGCCAGGAGACCAGAGCAGATTGGGTGGATGGCCGAGAGACTAAGGAGACCAGTGCAGATCAGGTGGACAGCCATGAGACCAGGAATACCAGAGCAGATCGGGTGAACGGCCGAGAGACCAAGGAGACCAGAGCAGATCAGGCGGACGGCCAGGAGACCAAGGAGATCAGGGTAGATCGGGCAAATGGCCAGGAGACCCAGGAGACCAGAGCAGATCAGGCGAATGGTCAGGAGACCCAGAAGACCAGAGCAGATCAGGCGGACGTCCAGGAGACTCAGAAGACCAGAGCAAATCAGGTGGGTGGCTAGAAGACCCAGGAAAACAGAGTCTATCAGGCGGACAGCCAGAAGACCAGAGCAGATTATGTGGACAGCCAGGAGACTCAGAAGACCAACTCAGGGTAGGGACTGGATCAGGAGGCCTGGTTGGCGGCCACAGGGCTGAAACAGGATCAGGAGGCCTGGGTGGCGACCACAGGGTCGAGATAGGGTCAGGAGGCCTGGGAGGTGGCCACAGACTAGAGGCTGGAGCCGTGGAAGGCTCTGAGGGCAGAGCCGTGGAAGGCGGAGCTGTAGTAGGCTCGGGGGGCGAAGCAGTGGCAGGCGGAGCCGTGGGAGGCTCCAGGGGCGAAGCCGTGGAAGGCAGAGCCATGGGAGGCTTGAGGGGCACAGCTGTAGAAGGCGGAGCCATGGGAGGCTCGAGGGGAGAAGCTGTAGAAGGCTGAGCCATGGCAGGCTCGAAGGGTTAAGCTGTGAAAGGCGGAGCTGTGGGAGGCTCGAGGGGCGGAGCTGTGGAAGGCGGAGCCATGGGAGGCTCGAGGAGCGAAGCCGTAGAAGACAGAGCCATGGCAGGCTCAAGGGGCTAAGTCATGGAAGGCGGAGCCGTGGCAGGCTCGAGGGGCGAAGCCTTAGATGGCGGAGCCGTCACGGGCTTGAAGGGCGAAGCCATAGAAGGCGGAGCCGTGGCAGGCTCGAGGCTAAGAGTCCAGGATGACTGGGAAATGATGTCAGTGGTCATGAACATGAGCAGAGTCTCGGGAGTGACCTCTGTGGGCATGGGCTGAGATTCGGGGACGACCTCTGTGGTCGTGGGCGTAGACAGAGACTCGGGTACGATCTCTGTGGTCGTGGGCATTGACAGAAACTGCGGAATGACCTCTGTGGTCGTAGGCATTGACAGAGATTCTGGTACGACCTCTGTGGTCGTGGGCGTAGACAGAGACTCGGGAACAACCTCTGTGGTTGTGGGCGTAGACAGAGACTCAGGTACGACCTCATGTACATGGGCAGAGACTCGGAGACGACATCTGTGGTCGTGTACATGGGCAGTGACTTGGAAACGACCTTCGTGGTCGTGTACATGGGCAGAGATTGGAAACGACCTCCATGGTCGTGTACATGGGCAGAGACTCAGAGACGGAAGCCTTTCTCCTCCTCCTCCTCCTTCGGGAGGCTGACATAGGCAACGTGGGCTCTGGGATGAACGAGGCTGGCAACATGACTCTGGGACGGACGAGGCTGGCAATGCTGTCTCTGGGATGGACGAGGCTGGCAACGCTGGCTCTGGAACGGACGAGGCTGACAACGCTGAATCTGGGACAGACGAGATTGACAACGCTGGCTCTGGGACAGACGAAGCTTCCAGCTCATTGGCTGTGGCAGGCATGGGTATTGACTCATTGGCCGTGGCAGGCGTGGGCATTGGCTCATTGGCTGTGGCAGGCGTGGGCATTGGTTCGTTGGCCATGGCAGGTGTGGGCTTGTTGGCCGTGGCAGGCGTGGGCGTCGGCTCGTTGGCTATGGCAGGCGTCGGCTCGTTGGACATGGCAGGCGTAGGCGTCGGCTCGTTGGCCGTTGCAGGGGTGGCGGGTGGCCGTGGCAGGCAAGGGCACTGATCATTTGTGGGGAAGGGTCTTCGTGGCCCTACGCACCGATATCAGTGGCAGATAATTCAACTTGGAGATAAGGGCCATGAAGGGCTTCAAGACAGGGGCCGCGGAATGCTTGGAGCAATGAATCGCAGAAGACCACTGTCCTGCAATGGGTGGGCCGCACCCCCGAACAATATCGCCAGCGGTTCCATTCCCTTACGCTGAGTGAAGCCGGCCGCCCGTTTTCATTTGCATAACAGTTCTGGGATGCCTGCCGAAAATGGGTGCTAACAGGAAAAATAAAGTTAGTGGACCGACCAGTGCTTGCCAATTGTAGGTTTGCCAGTGGAAAAAAGAAAAACGCTAGTTGACCGACCAGTGCTTGCCAACTGTCAGCTTACCACTGAAAAAAAAGGGCGCAGTGTGGAGGACATAATAGAGTTGATGGTGCTGGAACAGCTGACCATTCGACTGCCCAAGAAGACTGCAGAATGGGTCCAGTGCCATCGCCACACATCGGTGGATGACGCCGTCCAGCTGGCCGAAGCCCACATGGCGGCTTACCCCAGAGCAGTCCAAGTCTCTCTCTCTCCCTACTACTCCCCCTCCTGCCCCTTCCTCTCCACCCTCTCGACCTGTTCCCGCCCCCCAGAAATGGTATTTGCCCAAACCGGTGCTCCGCTTCCACGGGCTGCACTATGTGCCGACACCCTCCACTACCCCTCTCCGTCGTCCTTCACAGGGTGATGTCCCTGCTGCTACGGGTGCAGCCGGGGAGCCTGGGCCGGTCTGTTGTTCACGGGGATGTATGCAGATGGTGTGCGGCATGCCGTGAATGTCAATTGGTAAATCTACCGGCCACCCAAAGAGCGCCATTGTGCCCGTTACGTTAATCAAGACCCCCTTCGAAAGAATTGGTATGGACCTCGTTGGGCCATTAGAACGGTCAGCACGTGGATACCGTTTTGTATTAGTCCTGGTGGATTAAGCAACATGATATCCGGAAGCAGTGCCTTTACACAACATCTCAGCACATGGGGTTGCGGAGGCACTCTTCAAAATTATCTCCCAGGTGGGGATTCTGAAAGAAATCCTCACTGACCAAGGCACAACTTTATGTCACGAACACTACGCAAACATTACGAATTGTTGGGGATCAAATCGATTCGCACCAGCGTTTATCACTCGCAAACTGACGAGCTGGTGGAACGATTTAATCGAACCCTGAAAAATATGATTTGCAAGTTCGTGCACGAGGACGCTAGAAATTTGGACAAATGGCTGGAACCCTTATTATTTGCAGTCAGGGAGGTCCCGCAAGCCTCCACGGGTTTTTACCCATTCAAGCTCCTGTACAGACGCCGGCCCCGCGGGGTGCTTGACATCATACAGGAGGCATGGGAGGAAGGACCTTCCCAGAACAAGAATGAAATTCAATATGTCCTTGATCTTTAAGTAAAGCTACACACACTGGGTCAGTTGTCACAGAAGAATTTGCTCCAAGCTCAAGAGACACAAAGCCGGCTCTATATTAGGGGCGCCCAGCTATGGGAATTTGCACCGGGAGACAAAGTACTTGTATTACTCCCCACATCGAGCTCCAAATTGCTCACCAAGTGGCAAGGACCCTTTGAGGATCTCGATTATGAGGTTAAACGAATGGATAGAGGCGGAGCACATCAAATTTACCACCTCAACCTCCTTAAATTATGGAGGGAGGTGGTCCCCGTGTCCATGGCGACGGTAGTTCCGGAGAGGGCAGAGCTCGGGCTGGAGGTGAAGTTCAAAGTCGATCCATTCACCCCGGTCCCTTGTGGAGACCACCTCTCACCGTCCCAGCTCACGGAGGTGGCCAGGTTGCAAAAGGAGTTTGCGGATGTGTTTTCTCCTCTTCCCAGTCGTACTAATCTCATACAACACCATATCGAGACTGCACTGGGAGTATTTGTGCGTAGTCAGCCATACATCATACCTGAGCACAAGAAAAAAGTGATTCGGGACGAATTAGAGGCAATGCTAGATGGGGGTAATAGAAGAATTACACAGCAATTGTGAAGAGTGACGGGTCAGTCCTGTTCTGTGTTGATTACCGGAAAGTCAACGCGGTGTCTAAATTTGACACGTACCCAATGCCCCGAATTGATGAACTGCTCGATCGGTTGGGTGCGGCTCAATTTTATTCGACACTGGATTTAACTAAGGGATATTGGCAGATCCCCTTAACGCCATTATCCTGAGAAAAAAACGGCCTTTTCCACACCGTTCGGATTACACTAATTCATCACTCTTCCGTTCGGTTTGTTCGGGGCTGCCACCATGTTCCAGCGCCTCATCTATAAGATCCTCTGGCTACACGCTGCGTATGCCGCTGCCTACTTAGATGATATCATTATATACAGTAATGATTGGCAGAGGCATATGCAGCATCTGAGAGCCTTGCTGAGGTCGCTGAGGCGGGCGGGGCTCATGGCAAACCCAAAAAAGTGCGCAAGTGGGCAGGTGGAAGTACAGTATCTGGGCTTCCACTTGGGTCATGGGCAGGTATGTCCCCAAATTGATAAGACTGCAGCGATTGCGGCCTGCCCACATCCCAAGTCCAAAAAGGAGGTGGGGCAGTTCATGGGGCTGGCTGGCTATTACAGAAGGTTTGTTCCTAATTTTTCTGATATCATCAACACCTTGACTGATCTCACTAAAAAGGGGGCACCTGATCCAGTCCAGTGGACGGAGGCGTGCCAACAGGCTTTCACGAGAGTGAAATCTGCACTCTGTGGCTGGCCGCTTTTATATGCTCCTAACTTCGCTCTCCCCTTTTGTTTACAGATGGATGCATCAGAGAGGGGGTTTGGGGGCCGTGCTCTCACAGGAGGTGTAGGGTGTGGAGCGCCCCGTGCTGTACATTGGTTGTAAGCTCTCTTTGAGAGAGACTAAGTACAGCACCATAGAGAAAGAGTGTCTTGCCATCAAGTGGGTGGTCCTAACCCTTTGCTACTACCTGCTGGGGATCACGCCCCGCTTCGGTGGCTCCACCGCATGAAGGACACTATTGCACAGATCACTCGTTGGTACTTGGCTCTTCAGCCCTTCAAATTTAAGGTGGTCCACAGGCCGGGGCCACAGATGGTTGTGGCTGACTTCCTCTCCAGGAATGGGGGGGGGGGGGGGTTGGCAGGCCAGACGGTGCCCGGGCCTGAGTCAGGCGGTGGGGGTATGTGGAGCAGGACGTGGTCATGTGTCTGTCACTGGGGAGAGAGGAAGCGCCTTTAAACACTAAACACCTGTGTCTTGTTTCAGTGACGATGGCGACGGGCTATAAAAGGCCACCAGATCCACGGACCGAGAGAGAGAGTTTCGTGAAGCTGAAAAGCCACTTCTTTACCTGTGAAGCTGATGCTTTGTTTGTGAAGCTGAAAAGCCTGTTTGGTGTTTGTGAAGCTGAAAAGCCTGTTCATTGTTTATGAAGCTGAAAAGCCTGTTCTTTGTTTGTGAAGCTGAAAACGCTTGAATAAAAGCTGATTTACCTGGACTGCCACCCCACTTCCCGCTTCCTTCTTGCTGGAAATTTTACATGGAGTTTTGGCTATTCAGGGCAAGACAGTCATACTTTGAGTCGGGGGATAAAAGCAGGGAAGCTTTTGGCTAGATATATAAAGCAGAGAGAGTCTTTTTCTACCATTCCCTCAATGAAATCTGTTTGTGGTGAAATATTTATCTCGGCCATTGATATTAATAATGCTTTTAAAGAATTCTATCTTGATCCCTATAGTTCTATGTCTTTGTCTACTGATGAAGATATTAGAAACTTTGTGGAACCATTAAAACTCCCTAAACTGATGACTGAGCAAAAAAATTATCTTGATTCTGAGATAACCTTGGAGGAGCTTGGTAAGGTAATTAAGGCCTTGCCTACAAGCAAGTTTCCTACAAGCCAGATGGCTTTGCCGCTGAATTTTTTAAGATATTATGCTACAGAACTGGCTCCACTTTTGTTAGAAGTTTATATGGAATCAGTAAAGAATGAAAAGCTTACACCAACCATGACACAAGCCCGGATCAGTCTGATTCTTAAAAAGGACAAATATCCAAGTGATTGTAAGAGTTACCGTCCAATTTCCTTGATAGATGTAAATATTGTCAAAAAAAATATTTTCTGGCTAACCGATTAAGTTATGACATCTCTTATACATATAGATCAGGTGGGGTTTATTCGGGGCCACAGCTCTTCTGATAACATTAGGCGTTTCATCAATATCATATGGTCAGTGACAAATGATCAGACTCTGGCCGCTGCCATCTCACTTGACACTGAAAAGGTGTTTGATATGGTAGAATGGGATTAGCTTTTTAAGATTTTTGAAATATATAGGTTTGGGAATACTTTTATTGAATGGAATCAGTTACTTTATAGACACCCGGTAGCAGCGGTACAAACAAATGGATTAATTTCAGATTATTTTACTTCTGGATAGGGGCACCTGCCCCTATCTTTTCCCATTATTATTCTGTCTTGCCCTGGAACCATTAGCAGCTGCGATAAGAAGGAAGATGATTTTCCAGGGGTGGTGGTGGTGGGAGGTATGGCGCATAAGCTTTTGCTTTACAGATGATATTTTATTATTCATCTCCGACCCCACTAGATCTATGCCTTGCCTCCCCAAATTGTTAATTCCTTTTCTTAGTTCTCAGGATACATAGTCAATTGGTCTAAATCCAAAGCTTTGGCTTTGACAGCGTACTGCCCAGTAATGGCTTTTCAGCCGGGCGCCTTCCAGTGGTCCAAACAGGGCATTAAGTATTTGCGCATTTTATTCCCAGCAAATTTGTGTTAATTCTGACCCCTTAATAAAAAGGTTTTCGAGCGACGTGGGCAGGTGGGCTTCATTACATTTATCTATGATTGGGAAGGTTAATGTTATTAAAATGAATTTTATTCAAAAATTCAACTACCTGCTACAATCTCTCCCTGCAGATATCCCCCTCTGTTATTTCAAGCATAGCATTTGATAGCATAGTGAAGTCCTTCATTTGGAATGGTAAGCATCCCAGATTACATTTCAATAAGTTACACAGGCCGATTGACAAAGTTGGGCTAGGCCTACCCAAGGTTTTGTTTTATTATTATGCGTTCAGTTTTAGACATTTCACTCATTGGTCGCTTCTACCAGAGAGAGCCCCTCCCTGCTTTTGTATTGAACAGGAAGTTCTTGACACTATTTTGCCATTGCAAAGCTTTTCTATTAAACTAACTGGAGAAGTTAAGTTACACCCAGTTATCTCGCATTTGCACATGGTATGGATAAAAGTGTCCAGAGTGTTTAATTAGTAAATATAATTAAATGTTGCCTCGAGCATATGGCTGAACCCAAAATTATGTATTAATAAGTCCTTTTTCTGCTGGTCAGAGTGGATTGTGAGGGAGGTTAATACGCTCAGTGACCTATATGAGAAGGAGTGTTGAGATCCTTTGAAAATATGATTCAACATTTTAGGATTCCCAGATCTCCATTGTTTAGGTATTTACAGCTGCGCCACCTGCTCTGTGCTATTTTTGGGAGAAGCATACACCCCCCTAAAGTGGCAGATACTCTGGGAGTGGTGATGACTGCTTTTGGAAAAGGTTATGAGGCATCAGTGTATTACTCCCTGTTAATTCAGAGTCTGGGGGATGGAGCTTCAACTTCTCTCAAGAGGTTATGGGAGAAAGATTTAAACTTGGTATTGGAGGAGGGAGTGATGTCTAGTATTCTAAAAAATGTAAAGTCTACATCTAGAGATGAAAAGGTATTCGGAGAGAAGAGTTTTAAGTTCATATAATTTGATTCCGTATTTTCTGTCATATTTATTTAATCTGTGACTGGAATCAATGAACATTGTTAATAAAAAAAACCCCCAGAAAAACATGGAGCAATAAAAAAAAAAAGAAAGAATTTGTAATAAAGAATCTGCAAAGAACAACAATAAATGTAAATCAGCATATTACAGCATAGATTAAATTGTGCCTTGCAGGGTAACACGTGACTGAAAAGGAGCACCATAATGCATAAAAGTTCAAAAAACAAAATACATAAAAAAACAGGTCCATATGAGATACGCAAATAGGTGAAATAGTATAGCTAATAACTATCATTATACAATATTGAATATATTTGTGTCATGATTACAAAGTAAATAAATCCCAATATGAGGCATCCCCAACCCTCCTTCAGAAATTTATTTTTAGGCCCTGAATCCCCTGATAAAGAACATAGTGAAAGTGGTACATACTATAAATAACCCTCAGTTATTTGCGTTCTGAATTTATAGCTACAATATACTGTATATGCTTTTATTTTATTTTTGTTCACATTGTCCCCCTTTATTGGTTATTCCACCTATCGGGACTCATTTGAAGTGTGATTCCTCTGATGAACGGGAGAGTGAATGGAAGAAGCACCAGCAATCAGCACACACATAGTAGTTAACGAGTCACAGATGTTGAAACGAGGGAATAATGGAGTTTAAAGTTAGTTTAAAGCTAAAATTTGCACATTTATTTTTGTTTTATTTTAGTACCTGTTTGAGAAAGGCCACAAGGTAAATAATGTGTATTTTATGTGTTTATATTTTGTGTATCGTTGTGTTTGCGTAAATTTGTAGCCAATTGTGTTGTCTTCTTGTTTATTTAAATAATGTTTCATACTAAAATACCAATTATATTTTATTTTGCCTATCTTTAGCTCTTATGTTGTGTGTGGATTCAACATGTATGTAAAAGAAAATTAAAAGAGACATTCACAGACATCAGTGGAAGTGTCAAAATTGTTTCTATTCTACCGGGCTGCTACAGTTCATATAATTTAATTTGTAATGCTGAAGGGAAATGGTATAGTCAAGTAAGCTCAGACTTTCCTTTTATGTTTTATGCCTTTTCAATCCTTTCCCTGTGAATATGTTTTAGATGTTAAATGTTTACATTCTTGACTGTACTCCATGAAATGATAAGATACTCAAAAGGCAAGACCCCTGTGCTGTGAAGTCAGCTGCAATAGTTCCTCATTGTTTAAATGTTTGATCAGTTCACTATTATGACACAATGTCATTTGTACAGTGTAGAAAAGACTGAACTCATTGACATGGAACAAAAGACAATTAAAAACAGTCAACTTTACTTTCATGTATGAATTTCAACAGAGTATGAATATATTCAACAGAGCATGATATACCATAATTTTATCACATTACTACATTCATATGGTCAAAATACATAAAATCCGAATTCGCCCACCTTTTTTAATTCTCATACAGATACAATGAGAGAGGCGAGGCTGATTTATCCCATTTGGAACATATATAGGGAAAATATACGTTTCTTCTTCGCGGTTTAAATATACCACAATTACAAGGACAAGTCCCCCTAAATAATCAGAAATGGCCAGACTGTCCCTCCTAATAATTGATATCCTTGTTGCTGTTCTGCTGCAGTTCAATATGCACCACTGTCTAGTTGTCATTAAATTGTTGCAGGAACAACATAATGGTTTAAAAAAGTAAAATTTTTAGCATGCTCCAATTGAAAATATGTCATGAACAGTATGTGAATTTGGATGTCATTCATAATTGTGAATGTGAAAATATTAACGGAGCAGGTTTCAGCATATCAGGCTTAAAGGGTTAGTTCACCCAAAAATGAAAATTATCCCATAATTTACTCACCCTCAAGCCATCCTATGTTTATATACCTTTCTTCTTTCAGCCAAACACAGTCGGAGTTATATTAAAAAATATCCCTGCTCTTCCAAGCTTTATAATGGGAGTGAATGGTACCTTAGATTTTGAAGCCCAAAAAAGCACATCCATCCATCTTAAAAGTAATCCAAACAGCTCCAGGGGGTTAATAAAGGCCTTCTGAAGCGAAGCGATGCATTTTTGTAATGTATAACTTTATAAACTATAATCACTGGCTTCTGGTAACGGCCGTCTGTGCGTTCTACGGTGAAAAGTGATGAACGCGGAAGCGCGCGTTGTTTACTGCAAAGGAATACGGCGAAAAGAAGTGAGTTCCTGGTCGGTGTACTCTAGTTCAAACAAATAGGGCTGGGCAAAAAACTCAATCTCCTCTTCTCTTATATCGAAATCCTCCAACATTTTTCTTTAAAAATCCTCATTGTTGACTTCTAATTCGTGACCGGCATTTTGTTTTGCTTTATCCTCTGCGCTTCTGCATTCGTCACTTCTCACCGGAGCTTACGCTATGCCTACGTCATATGCCGGAACTCGATTCTCTCGTGAACGCGTGGACAGCCATTACCGGAAGCCAGTGATTATAGTTTATAAAGTTATAAATATGGATATTTATAACGCATCGCTTCGCATCAGAAGACGACCTGGAGCCGTATGGATTGCATTTATGATGGATGGATGCGCTTTTTTGGGCTTCAAAATCTAAGGTACCATTCACTCCCATTATAAAGCTTGGAAGAGCCAGGATATTTTTTTATATAACTCCGATTGTGTTTGGCTGAAAGAAGAAAGTCATATACACCTAGGATGGATTGAAGGTGAGTAAATTATGGGATAATTTTCATTTTTGGGTGAACTAACCCTTTAAGACAAAGAGCGAATGTGTGTAACTGTAAAGGAATATGATAGGTTATCTGGCTAGATTTAAACGTAGCTTTTAGAAAATTCACTTGACATTGTCTAAGATAATGATGTATAAAACACAGAATATAGCTTATTTTATGGTATGTTGTAATTTTTTATTTTTTTTCCCTCTTTGGACCTTGAAAAGAGTGGTCAATATGAACTATTTTTGTATGGATAAGAGCAGTGTTCAGATTCTTGAAGACAAGATTGTGTTAAGACAACGGTTGTTTTTCAATTCCAAGAATGCAGAGAATGGACTTGTGTTCTTATGAAGACCAGTCTTGCCAAGCTATCTTGGAAGAATGAACTCGGAAGGACAGGAGGATGTGGAATGCATCTATTGTGAGCTTTGATATGTGCTGCAATCTTCCTGTTGAGGTGAGGTTTTGCAGGACTAGTGACATATTAAAAGAATAAAAGTATGTAAACACTTGTTTTCTCCATGGTTATCACTGTATTAAAATGACACCCAAAAAAACAACAAATGTTGATGGAGTATAACGACTCTCATGAGCACCAGACGATCGCAAGCTTACAGCGGGAAACTCTTGAGGAAAAACAAAATGATAAATGTCCTTCATCTGCCACCGTAGTACCGAGTTCTTGCCCACAAGTCACCATCCGATGCATCCTCGATTTCGAGGACACATCCGGGTAATTTCCTGCGTTCTCCCATTCTTGAGGATTGGAATTGAACTACGGCAGTGAATGATGATGTAAAGGAGTCCACAAGAACGTAAGAACAAAATAATGCACATTGAGAAAAAGCCAAAAGGCGAATTCCAAACAGCGTTTTTGCGCTCTTAAAGGGCACTATGGAAAGGGGACACCACACGAAGGGGTGTTCCAAATGAAAGTGAGCAACTCAAGCCCTCCACGAAGGGCCCTTCCACAAGGCCGTTAGCGAGTTTTACATGCGAGGGTCACTTCGAGGAAGTAATTTTCAAATTTATGATCACATGACCCTGGGTGGTGTGTCCTCTGGATATATTTTAAAGCAAGGTTGTCAATCAGAACATATTACATGTTCAAACACTCGGGCAAGTGCTATAGCCCTTTTATAACAGATACTTCTCCTCTTCTGCGGTTTACATTCATCCGCATACGTAAGATGGTAGACAGCCAGAAGCAGAGAGATACACCAAAAACAGGGTCCATATTTTCCTGTAGGCTAGTCTAAACCCTGTGGTTTATTGTTATTTATTTATTATTCTGTTTGGAATTTGCCCTTTGTGATTGAGATGCTATGGAGATGGTTATTTCACGGCCAAGTTTTCAGAGTAATTGATCATTAATAAATGTTTAATTTATATAGGCATACTGTATATATTTCTCACTTTAGATATAGTTAGCATATAGTAAATTCTTTATTACGGACTATATATTAAATAATAATTGCTTTAATATTAAGTGTTACTATAACAGTAACAAATACATGAATTACGTTTAAATGTAAATCCAATTAAATACATATATAATTATTTACTATGAATTCATGCCTTGTTCATGTTAAAAAAAAATGATCAAACTGCCTATAAATGAACTTATTAAACAATAATATATCATTTGCTACAGTGAATATAAACAAATATCAAACTATTTGTATGTAGCTTATTAATGTAGGAACAATATTTTATAAATTATAAATTGACTATAAACTAACGCTTTACAGATTCTTTATACCATGTAGTTATTACAAAGTGTTACCATAGCATCTAACACTATTTACACTTAGTGCAAATAGCCTCTGCCATAACAATATTGTCATCTTTGTCATTATCATTAGGAAAAAAAGATTGAATAAACAAAAAAGCTTCACATCATAGTTAATGTTTTCAATGTACACTAATTAAAAGTATGCAAAACTACAAAGTCTGCCAATAAGAGTCAGCCTACATGTCATGCACCAGTCCGACAGAATCACAAGCAGGTGCTGTTTGACATCTGACGAAGCTTCAGCATCCAATGGGTTGACAATTTTATGCTGGTCTACACTTTGTAGTGTAATCCATATCCCTTAAAAGGTGTCTCACCCCGCTGAAAGAAGCAAAGGTTTCTTGGAGAAAGCTACAGACAGATCAGGAAAGATGTGCACTCTTTTACCGTTATGGGTGAGTGAAGTTCCCGGATCACTGGCCTTTCGAAGAATGTTTACCCTGTCATGATAGTAGTGCAGCCTGACCACGAATAGTTACGGATGGGGGCTCGCCTTGTTTTGGTTTGGGTGGTGGTGGCCAGTGAGCCCTAATCGACAACAGATTCCATGTCAAGTTTATATATCTTATATCTTGAAGCATCTGTGCAACAAACTGAGTCGGCTGAGAGCCTTAAATTCCCTCATTAACGCAGACAATTCCAATATTGTTACATCTCGCTCTGCTTTCCAAGTCATCACATTTAGCCCTCAGAAGTGATACTTCTTTTGCAAGTGTCGTGATCAATTTTTCATGAATTCATCACAAAAGACGACTGCCTTTTTAAGTATGCTGATCCGGTTTGCATGTGAATCAGACGTGGCTCATAGAGTGCTGACAGTAGCAGTTAATCTGCCATACCCTGGCACTCAAAGTCGCTTGGAGAATCACGTCCAGCATCATGGCTGCCTTTAGCTTGATGAGTGTTTGGCATTTTGCCTATGGTTACCAGCGAACTGCACCCAAATTGTTAAATAAAGTGCACAATTTATCAACTTAATCTCAAACAAACAGTGTACAACGTAATTAATTTTACACTTCCTAGAGCAAACTGTAAATAAAAAGTAGTTCAAATGTCAAATGCCCGAGGAGCTATCTTTAGTCACATCACAGAATCACAGGACTTAATGACTACAGACCTGTCGCCCTGACGTCTGTGGTCATGAAGTCATTTGAGAGACTGGTGTTGGCCCACCTGAAGAACATCACTGGACCCTTTCTAGATCCCCTTCAATTTGCTTATCGAGCAAACAGGTCTGTGGAGGATGCAGTCAACATGGGATTGCATTATATCCTGCAACATCTGGAAAGACCAGGGACATATTCAAGGATCCTTTTTGTGGACTTTAGTTCAGTTTTCAACACCATCATCCCAGCTATTCTCCGGACTAAATTACACCAACTCTCTGTTCCCACATCTATCTGTCAGTGGATTACCAGCTTTCTGATGGACAGGCAGCAGCTTGTGAGACAAGGGAAATTCACTTCCAGCACCTGTACAATCAGCACTGGTGCCCCCCAGGGATGTGCGCCCTCCCCACTACTCTTCTCCCTCTACAACAACGACTGCTTCGCCAAGGACACCTCTGTCAAGCTCCTGAAGTTTGCAGACGACATCACTGTTATCGGCCTCATCCGAGATGACGATGATTCTGCATACAGAAGGGAGGTTGAACAGCTGGCCGTCTGGTGCAGTCAAAACAACCTTGAGCTGAACACGCTCAAAACGGTGGAGATCATTGTGGACTTTAGGAGAACACCCCAACATTGACACCCCTCACCATTCTAAACAGCACTGTGGCAGCAGTGGTGTCATTCAGGTTCCTGGACACTACCATCTCACAGGACCTGAAGTGGGAGACACACATTGACTCCATTGCGAAAAAGGCCCAGCAGAGGTTGTACTTCTTTCGCCAGTTGAGGAAGTTCAACCTGCCACAGGTGCTGCTGATACAGTTCTACTCAGCAGTCATTGAGTCTGTCCTCTGCACTTCAATAACTGTCTGGTTTGGTTCAGCTACGAAATCAGACATCAGAAGACTACAAAGGACAGTTCGGACTGCTGAGAGGATTATTGGTTGCCCCCTGCCCCCTTCAAGAACTATACACTTCCAGAGTGAGGAAAAGGGCTGGAAAAATCACTCTGGACCCCACTCACCCTGCCCACTACCTTTTTGAACTATTGCCTTCTGGCCGACGCTTCAGAGCTCTGAGCACCAGAACCGTCAGGCACAGGAACAGTTTTTTCCCTCAGGCTATCCATCTCATGAACAGTTAAAACCTCCCCATTGAGCAATAATTAATGTGCAATACACAGCTTAGTCTTTTTATATTATCCAGCACATCCAACCTCTTCTGCCATTACATTCCCTTGCACTGTATATAACCGATTTGTATTTAGATTTGCACTACATAAGTGTATGTGTGAATGTATGTATATGTGTGTATGTGTATATATATATATATATATATATATATATATATATATATACAGTGCATCTGGAAAATATTCACAGCGCTTCACTTTTTCCACATTTTGTTATGTTACAGCCTTATTCCAAAATGGATTAAATTCATTATTTTCCTCAAAATTCTGCAAACAATACCTTAGTCAGGGAGGTGACCAAGAACCCAATGGTCACTCTGACAGAGCTCCAGCATTTCTCTGTGGAGAGAGGAGAACCTCTCTCTGCAGCACTCCACCAATCAGGCCTGTATGGTAGAGTGGCCAGACGGAAGCCACTCCTCAGTAAAAGGTACATGACAGCCCGCCTGGAGTTTGCCAAAAGGCACCTGAAGGACTCTCAGTCCATGAGAAATAAAGATTGAACTCTTTGGCCTGAATGGCAACCAGGCACCGCTCATCACCTGGCCAGTACCATCCCGACAGTGAAGCATGGTGGTGGCAGCATCATGCTGTGGGGATGTTTTTCAGCGGCAGGAAATGGGAGACTAGTCAGGATCGAGGGAAAGATGAACGCAGCAATGAACAGAGACATCCTTGATGAAAACCTGCTCCAGAGCGCTCTGGACCTCAGACTGGGGCGAAGGTTCATCTTCCAACAGGACAACGACCCTAAGCACACAGCCAAGATAACAAAGGAGTGGCTCCGGGACAACTCTGTGAATGTCCTTGAGTGGCCCAGCCAGAGCCCAGACTTGAACCCGATTGAACATCTCTGGAGAGATCTGAGAATGGCTGTGCACTGACGCTCCCCATCCAACCTGATGGAGCTTGAGAGGTCCTGCAAAGAAGAATGGGAGAAACTGCCCAAAAATAGGTGTGCCAAGCTTGTAGCATCATACTCAAAAAGACTTGAGGCTGTAATTGGTGCCAAAGGTGCTTCAACAAAGTATTGAGCAAAGGCTGTGAATACTTATGTACATGTGATTTTATTTCATTTTTTATTTTTAATACATTTGCAAAGATTTCAAACAAACTTCTTTCACGTTGTCATTATGGGGTATTGTTTGTAGAATTTTGAGGAAAATAATGAATTGAATCCATTTTGGAATAAGGCTGTAACATAAAATGTGGAAAAAGTGAAGCACTGTGAATACTTTCCAGATGCACTGTATTACCGTATATTACTGTAATATGACAGAAGTCATGCTTTGAATCATTTGTGAGTAACTCTTGATATTTTCCCATGATCCTTCAGTTGTAGAGGAGCGAGTGACAGTAATGTCACATTATTTTAAAGTTTTGTGCTGTAAACATTCACTGCTGGTCCAGTCAACTTTGCTGAACGTTTTTATTTTTTTAATGTACACAAGATGTTTTTGGTTATATGAATATATTGTGGATATGTTAAGATAACTGTACTTACAGTATGTGCCTGTTAAATCTACTTGATAAATTGATATAACTGTATGATGACAGAAAGGTTATCATATACACAATATAAATGAAAAACGGGTCTGTTGGTGCATTTGCTGTTGTGAGACTACAACCTTTCAACAATGGTATCAATCTGATCCACAAAGGGATGCATTTTCCAAATTAAACCCACCTATTACTCATGATTCAGTGTGTACAGATTAACAGTGTTAACGTGTAATACGTATAATTTCTGTTCTAATCCTAGATTAATGCAATGCAGAATATACTTTAATAGCGAATCTCTACAGCTCATTGGTGTACAGAGAGCTGCATACACATAAAACCCTTGCTGGATGTAACTGCTGCTGACCCGAGTTCACCAATTGTGTCACCAAGGAAACACAGACACTGAAGCCTGCCATACATAATCATTGCTTTATTATTTTATGTGATTCTGCCTGCATCACCTTGGTCTAATGATGGACAACACTCTTAAAATGGAATACATAGACTATCAATTAATTGCCAACAATTAAAAGCCTTCATCAGCCAACTTACAAAGGACAATGCATCTATGTGAATTTCTGCAGTTAATCCAGGATGAACTTCAAAGACATTAGTAGTTAATCTTACAGTTCATACAAAATCTTTTTTTTAAACACTGACCCTTAACACTTACTTAGTTTAATCATTTTAAACCATGACTTGCACTACACATAATTAAATAATATTGGCATTATATTCATGATGTTAGTCAGAGGGGAACTGGCCCCCACAGTGAGCCTGGTTTCTCCATTAATCAACATCTTATGGAGTTTTGTGTTCCTTGCCACAGTTGCCTTCGGCTTGCTCACTGGGGTTATAAATACAATTATTATTTAATTGTTTATTTTTATACACAATCTACAATCATATTTAATCAAACTACACAATGATGACTCTAAGACTTTAAAGATATTCCAGTTTCATTTTTTGTTAATGCCTGATCTTCTGTAAAGCTGCTTTGAAACGATGTGTGTTGTGAAAAACGCTATACAAATAAAAATGACTTGACTTTTATTTCAACCAAGTTTGGTAGGAGATTCATATTTATTAGCTATAACAAAGAGCAGCAGTTTCTTCCCAATATCACAAATGTGAACTTTTGACCTTGCCCTGATCGTTTTTAAGAGGTTATCATGGGCAATATTGCTTTTTCAAGCCAACATACTGGGTCTGTTCCAAAACCTATTGAGCTAGTGAGCAATTTAAGGCATCACAGGCACGCTTCCGAAAAGAAGGTTGTTCCAAAAGGTAGGTGTTTTAATTCTGCTCCCTCCTAAAATATCTAGTTTTGGCCAAATTTGAAGGAAGCATCATATCCTTCCCATGGTAGGCAATCCCATAATGCACCGTGATGAGCTCGTAAAGAGATAAATCCAAGATAATGAACGAAGCAAGAGAAATTTTGATTACAAATATACTTATAATCCATTCAATACTAAAAACTATTGATAAAAACTTGTTTAAAAATGTGCGTTATCATAGAATATCAAAATGGACATTCAATTATTTCAATTTATACTCTTTGCTTATATGTTTTAATTTGAGTGTCTGAGCGAGATATGAGATTTTTACCTGAAGCCAGTGAAAAGAAATCCTGATGTTCCTGTCTGACCTTCTAACAAACATACTTACAGATTACCAGAAACTCCACCCTCATACAACACTTACTAGGAAGTGACTGTCTCATTATTTCTCTTTTTACTGTCGTACTGGTTTTCCTTTTGCGCATTTAAAGCCTTTATTCAGAAAAGTATTGCATTCAGCACCTTTACTATTTTAAAGGACAAAAGAGGACCATTGTAGGCTATTTATACCCACGACCCCCACAATAAATTCTTAGTGTATTGATAAATCAGGTTTCAACAACATAACACGTCCGCTCCGAGGTCATTCATTTTCCGAAATAACTGTCTATAAAGACGCTTCATCTGTGCTTCAGTAGTTGGGTTTCCATCCACTTATTTTTATGTGCATTTTGGGACATTGCATAAAAAAATGCTTGATGTAAACACCAAGATGCGAATAGCATCCCCAAAATGCACATAAACTTATACATTCGCTTGAGGATCTGTTTTTTATTCAATAAGAAGAATGATCATAAACTTTGACGGAAACACATTTCCAGATGCGATGAGTCAAAGTAACTGTGTGCCAACTCGCGTTTAAGCAAAACAGAAAGTAAAAGTATCTTATGACAAAAACAGACAGAATGACTCTCTATTAACCCATAAAACTTGAATAAATCCAGAATATTCTATAATGACAGATGTGATCATATGCACAAAGTTTCCATATAACTCCAGCAGCACCTATAAACTCACCTGTATCTGTAGAAATCACGACACAATCAAAAAGATGTTCTTAGTCTCTGTGTGTTTGTGAAGACAGCTCCTGAATGAATATAATATGAAGTGATTCCTCAGTCGGTGCTCTTGGGTGATTTCCTAATCCACAGGCGTTACTAGTAAGTGAACGCCTACATTCACAAGTTTAAACATGAATTACAATCAATTAGGAACTTTATACAGTGTTCATGTCTGGATGAGTCCAAACCTTTTCTAATGTGGGCCAGATGCAAACAAACAAACAAACAAACAAATAAATAATAAAAACAGTAGTCGTGGCCCGCATGGCTGTAATAGGCTTATTAAAAAATATTTAGATTGGCACCATTACATTACATTTATACTGTACGGGTGACAGACCGGGTTTGGTTGGCACAGAGTTCATTTCCAGTCATTTTGAAATAATTTTCATGGGGTGTTTTAACATTTGCTTCACCAGAGGAAAGTGTGCCAATCAACCCCGGTCTACCCAGCAAACACAGAATGCTCCCCGAACATTAGCTAGCATTTGGTCACGTTTGGTTATTTTTGGGAATGTTCTCTTTGTTAGACTTTTTAAAAAAAAAATCTCATTAGTGCAGTGCAGCATTTAATTAAATGTAAAAAAGGATAACAGTATAATGGATTTAAACACATTCTGATGAAATAAGCATACAAGAATCTTATCCATCAGTTTTCTATAGCCGCTTGTCCAACCCAGTCTCGTGAAATTTTGTACATATTTTACAAGTTGGCTATTTCGTATGATTTTGTACGAGTTCATTCGTATAAATTCGTACGATGTCATCAAGTGCAAATGCCTGGATGTCTAATGCGGAAGTAAGCGCTGGTTCTGCGCAGGAGGCATTCAGGACATACTTCTTAATATTATGCCCTTACCCAAACCCCTTATCTAAACTTAATCAATCAGTCGAGTGTGTAAACATGATAGGAAGCTGCTGTGTGTGTGTGTGACAGAAGCAAGTAATTGTCGTGTATTAGATGGAAACGATGTCAAGCGACGTCATTGGCTGTAGTGGAATTCGTACAAATTCATACAAGTGCAGAATTAGCCAAATTTATAAAAGTCGTATGAATCCGTACGATTTCGCTGTGAGAGTGTGTAGGCTTATCCTGTATGTAGGGTTGCGGTAATGCTGGAGCCTTTCCGAGTTGTCTCAGGCCAAAGGCAGGGAAACACACTGGACAGGTGGCCAGAGAATCATATAGCCTACATTAATATCTTATCTTAATATCTTGCTACTTTACTCGCTGTGTCTGCACTGTTTGCACCACTTAATAACTAATTCCTTCTAGATGTGAGATTAAACATTCATGATAATGATTGAATAAAGATTGAAATCACGTAATAGAAAAGAACATGATATAGCTAAGATTTCAAATGGCCAAAAAACACAATTTAAAATAAAATGAAAAATTTGACTCTTTATTTTTTAATATATTTGAATTTGGCAATTGCCTGAAAAACCATTTCATGTCATCAATGATAAAAACTTGTATTTTGAAAAAACAAAAAGTTGTGGAAAAGAAAGAAGAGTTCAGAGAAAGAAGAGGCTGCTCAATATAGTGAGTTAAATGGTGCCATTGGTGTTACGTTGTTTAACGTTCATGAGAAAGATTTTTTTACTTTAGCAATAACAGAAGTGATTTTGTGGTAATGTGGTATTTTGGGACAATCAGAAAATGTAAACTCAAAGCTTTCTCTAACATTTAAGTTGTCATGAAGTTACTGTACTCTAAAAACAGAGGCTGAGTGAATATGATTTATATAAATCATACAAATATTACAATGTAGCAGTATAAAACAAAATATATAAAAATATCATTTTCATAATCCTGCATGTGAAGAATTAAAAATTGCATTTTAAAAATCACATGGCACAAAATTAAGTTCATCTACAGTATTAAATTAAACATCCAACAAAAAAGACATTAAAGGAATATTCTGTGGCATAATATTGATTACCAGAAATTAAAAGCTTATCGTTTTATAGTTGCACCTACATAAATTGTTCTGTTATAACTGCACTAGGTACTATTTGAGCTCTAAAGTTGATTAACAGTGAATATTTTAACATTTACGGATTGGATTCACTTCTGTTGTAAATGCCTCCCTGTAACCCTGATTTCTGCATTTTTTAGAAATTGCGGGACGAGTCGATATAAATTTTTCTGGTAATCAACATTATGCTGTCGATTGAGCTTAACTTGTATTGAACACAGAATATTCTTATATATTTAATCACACAAATTCACATTTTCATCATTATCACCTCTCACTGCACAAGTACAATCATTATTATTTTGAATAGTATAATTTTACTCCTGAACTCCTGGACTGAAATAATTGGAAATGTTGTTGATTTATCAATGATAAAATAATAGAAAATACAATCACATCTCACAGATTCATCATGCAACTAAAGCATTATTCATCAAAGCAGTATCTGTGACCTGCTATCATATACCACCAACTGATTTGAAGAAATGTTTTTTTCCTTGTACTACAGAAACACTATACTCTTACCCAAGGAATCTTAAGAGACCCGTCTCATGATTTGAGGCCAAATCATTGAAAAGTTATAAACAAAATGTTGACTCCCAGTGGATGATGCTGTCCTCAAACTGGTCATGTGTCCTCATAAACCACAGTCAGCACTGAATGAAATACTTCCTATGATGCTGTCAACTCTATTTACTGTTGTCTATCACCTGAATCAATACATTTAATAAATTAAAGTTATTAGCGTTACTTGATCTTGAAGCAAATGCACGCGTCTTCTCTGATGTTATACATGTTCAGTTTGGAATGAGGATTGACAAATATCCATAGTAAGATCTCCTAATTTAAGGATAAATAATAATAATAGTAATAATAATAATATAGTAAGCAGCAATTATAGGGCCAAGTACTCCAATGGCAAGCAGTTTGACTAAATATAGAATTCTGGTGATTGATTTTAAACAGAGTGATACATTTTTTTATTTTAATACTTATACTATAAATCAAATGCTTATAAATTTGACCAATAGGTGGCACTGTCACCAAATTGATATGGTATTGTCTGTGCTTGGTCACAATGCCAAATGTGAAGATGTCAATATGCCAAAGCGTTCATGAGATACAGCCTCAAATTCTTACTAGCATCTTGCCATTAAATTCATTGAAGCGATACATTAGGACAGTTTGGTCTATCAGACAGCTCATCATAACTTTTTGTCAGAAGTGTCTATAGATGATCAAGGCAAAATTTGGTGCGAATTGGAGTTATGGCCTAGGGAGAGTTCGAAAAGTAGGTTTCAATGAAATCAAAAATACCCAATAAGCAGACATTTCCCAAAATGGCAGAAAATAAGGGAATCTAAAGACAGCAGTCTCATGATTTTACCCCAAACTATCCAAACGTTATAAGCAAAAATAGCCATTTATCATATTTCTTGACCACTAGGTGGCACTGTGCCGAAACTGTGCAGGTACCAGTGCTTGTGCTGATATATACCAAGATTTCTTTCAATATACAGTATCTTGCAAAGATATAGTCTCGCATCCTTTTTACCATACTCTGTCAAATTCGTTAATACTGTATATGAGAACAGTTTAATCTATTATCATACATTTTATAACGGTTTATCACGAGTGTCTCTACATGATACATGCAAACTGTCAAGTGAATCGGACATACTGTCTAAGAGCGGTCTGGAAAAAAAATGGTTTACAATTAAATTTAAAATGCCGAACAGGAAGGATGGCCGACCATGGCAAATTTTGTATCATCATAACCGGCATGACCCAAGGATGTTTACAAAATAAGGGCGTATTCACACTAGGCCCGGTTGCTTTGTACTGTGCCCAAGCACGACTGTCGCCCCTCTCCACTCTCCCGCTGGCCTGCACTCACACTGCACTTAATGTTCCGGGCCTGAGCACGCTTACGTCAGTACGATGTGACTTTTTGTTTTGAAGTAAACAGGAAGAAAAGCAGCCTTGCACAGCACAATGGAGTCCATCATTCTAACGTTACTTTGTGGCTTATTTTGAAGTGCGGTGACACACGGCCCTCTCACATGCCTAATTGTCGACAGCATCGTACCACTGGAATTTATCCTTTTTGTCCGATGAGCTTCCAGATTTACAGAATGCATCCCGTACCTTCAGATATTGAACCCGCAGTTTTTTCAGCTTGTCACGACATTGCTCAATGGTTCTTTGGTGTCCACGAGATAATCAAAAATTTTACCAAATATCTCTGAGTTCTTGTGTTTTGTATCCAGTTGTTCCTGTATACGCTCGTCTGCCCAAATTTCCAGTAAACACTGCACCTCTGCCATAGACCAAAGCGATCCCTCTCCCGCCATGTTTTTTAAATGGAAAAGTCGCATCATTGTCGTCATGTTTTGAGTTCCGTGCTCGGCCGCGGTTAGTGATCACACTAGATGCGTACCATGCCCGAGCCAACTGGTTCAGCATAGTGTGAGTACACCCTTAGTCTCATGACAACAGGCCAAATGAATCTAAAGTTATAAGATTTTGACTTCTAGTTATGAAGTTATGAGCTTCAATATCTTTTGACCACTAGGTTGTGCTGTCCCCAATTTTTTGGAGAACCTTTAGGATATGGTAATGATATGCCAATGCCTTTGTTATATACAGCAATTTAATACAAAATTAAAAATGCCTGACGCACTGCGTGGCATTGCTCAGTATGGCGTGCTCGCCATAGACTCTGCTGATGTGGTTCACAGGGACAGTGTGGCCTGTCTGTAACTTTTTGTCATGAACGTTTCTAGATGATACGTGCAGCATTGAGTGAATCAGACATACAGTCTAGGAGGAGTTTGGCCGGAGATTAAAAATGATATGATCATGCAGACACTGTATGACCCAAGAAATCAGAGGAAAAAACATTTGACAGCACGTAATAGATAATGTTGACAGAGACTATGTTTAGTATTTAACCCTTATTAGTAAATAAGAGACTCGATAATGTCTGTGTATCCATGTGCTTGAACATCATATTGCAACATTATTATCTATACACCTAGAAAACACAGTTTTGCTGTTGTGTTTCTATCTAGTCCGAACACAGGGTACAGAGGTTGAGTGAATGTGGTGTGGACTCTATGAATGAGGCTCATTTTCTGAGAGACGCTGTAGAAGGACAGAATTCCTGCTTTGTGATCCACATACACTCCTATTCTTCTGGAGCTGTGGACTACAGGAAGTATGGTCTCAATGTTATTATGCCAGAATGAGTAACTGGAAGGAGAGCAAAAC